>NW_027556098.1:409333513-409380606 GCF_003287225.1 Phascolarctos cinereus
CACAGCTAAGGAGGAGGGAGAATTTGAGGAGGAGGCTGTAGAGGAGGTGGCAGAAAGCTGTGCATGAGTTACTCTGTAAATTATGCTGAAAGGTGGCAGGGGACTTCCTCTCATGGAAACCCTAGTCTAATAGGGAGACTTAAGTTATTGGGGATAGGGAAGGAGTCCTCATATCAGAGAGGGTCTTTGGAGGTCTGGGTCAGGTCTGGCTTTGAAAGGAGTACATCATAGCAAGAAATTAGAATGAGAAGCACAGGTTGAATAGGGGAACACTGGGAGAGTGCTGTGATTTGACCAGCCATCTCCCGTAGTCCCTGTCCATGATTAAGGATAGTGGCTGATCCTTCATGGGAAAGTCTGGATGGGAGCCCATCAGCACATAGTCCCCTGCAGGGACTGAGAGCCCAGTTGGTGAAAGAAGGAAGAGAAAGTAGATCAGGACTCAGTGGGCTCTTGGAGCTATGGATGGAGGGATTCCCAGCTACTCTTCCCCAATAGATGGCAGCTTCTCTTGGGATGGCCACCAGGATCCTGGCCTCTAGCCTAGGCTCTGCTTCTGACTCCCCTCCAGCGAAGGGCAAGGCAATTCATTCCACTTTGGAACAGCTCCAGCAAGATTTTTTTCCTGATCTCACACTTGAATTGGCCTTTCTGGAACTTCCACCCATGGCTCCTGGTTCTGCCCACCAGAATAAAGCAAAGCTAGTTTAATTCTCCTCCACATGACAGTCCTTCAAATATAGCTATCATCTCCTCCCTCCCTGAGCCTTCTCTTCCCCATGTTGAACACCCCTACTTCCTTCACCAACATTCACATGACAAGGACTCAAAACCCATCACCATCCTGGTTGCCATCTCTCTGGGTACTCTCCAACTTATTATCATCCCTTGCCTCAATTTCCCAATGAACTGGGTTCAGAGTGTGCTCCAGGAAGGTCTTTGAGATTGTAAACTGAAGAGCAGGTACTGACCTACTCAAGACAAATTCCCTATGCCATTGAAATGACAGGTCTGGTGTCTCTAACTACAAAACGAACAATAATTGACTTTTACATACATTTTCACCTTTCCAGATTCCCCGTGAGGTCAGTACAACAGGTATCATCCTCATTTTACAGATGAAGAAATGGAGTTTCAATGAAATCAAGTCACTTGCCCGAGGTCACAAAGCTAAATGTCACATTTGATATGAAGGAGGTCTTACAAATTCCCAGTCCAACATTCTAGATATGACACGGCTGTATCCCAACTCCCAGGATAAATAGAAGAGGCTGAATAGTCATCTTCCCTTGAAACTGGAGAGGACAATATGTATATCTAACTCTGCTTGTGGGTCATACTGAAAATGCAGCATGCAAGAAGACAGCAAGGTTACAGGACAGACTTCCAGGGGAAGTGAAAACTCCCGACCCCAATTGTCCCTGGGTTCCTCAAATGCAAAAGCATTGGGAGGGGGCGGGAACTATGTCCCCTGAGAACTGTGCTCAGCCTGGTACATCTCCGAGATGCTGCATGTATATGGGAGAGGAGGGAAGGTTTGTCCATTGTTTGCCTCCCCAGGCCCTGACTCAGTAAGGCAGGAAACAGAGCTGACAGAAAGGGCCAGGGTCCCCCCCTACCATTCTTCCTGGGTATGACATCCAGAGCAGCTGAAATCACAGGGGAGGTTAGGGAAAACACGTCCAAGATGGTGGTGATCAGGAGTATGCTGGTAAACGTTTAACTGACTCGGAAAAAAAAATGTACACAGGCCAGATTTTGAAGTTTAAAATGCATCATTAATCTTGTCTCTGTCATTTTCTTAAGTCTAGACCATCAACAAAACAATAAATCCAGTCCTGATTTGTAGCATTTCAACCTTGAGTTCCAGATTCTCTGCCATCCCCTCGCCCTTCCCCCGTCCCTGAGACAGTAAGCACTCTGATAGAGATTGTACACGTGCAATCATGCAAGACGTATTTCCACATTGGTTATGTTGTGAAGGAAGACACAAATCACCCTGCCCAAAAAGGAAAAAAATAAAGTGAAAAATAGCAGGCCTTGCTACGCACACAGCAGAAAATTGCAAGGAGAGGTGAGGGTAGGGCTAGGCTGGGCATGTCAGGGGTCTATTTGGGTCAGGAAGGTTCCTCGCACCTCAGGTTGACCTGTCATAGACCCTGGTGACTCCAAGAATCTGATGGAGTGTAGGGAGTGCTATGGTTATCAGCCTGCTTTTTATTGATCTCTGTCCAAGGCATGACACAGAGACAGAGAATGGGGAAAGAGGACAGAGAGAGACAATAAGAGAAACAGAGCTAGAGAAGGGGAGGGGAGACAGGAAGAGACAAAGACAGACAGACAGAGAGCAGAGACAGCAGCAGACAGTGTTCCAGAGCTGGGCAGGAACAGTGGCAGGTGCAGTGGGGGTGTGTTGGAGAGTCTCCAGAGACTTTTGGATGCTATTACAGGGGCATGCCTCGCATGCCATAGGCAGCAGGTGCAGGGCAGTGAGGTGAGGTCAGAGGACCAGGGAGGCACAGGGGAGGGCAGAGAGGTCACTTACCTGAGTGGGTTGGAGCTGCTATCACCGCAAGAGCCTATGTTAGGGTGGGGGGAGAGGGCGAGCTAGGGCGGGGCCTCCTTCCTGGAGTAGGCTTAAAGTCGTGGCAGGGGCACAAAGCCGAGCAAAGCTCGGGCCATGGATATCGGGTCGCTCCTTCTTCTGGCAACTCTCCTGGGGCTCCTGCTCCTCTTGGCCCGGGGTCCCGCTGCTTCACGGAAAGGCCGCCTCCCTCCAGGACCGCGACCCTTGCCTTTACTAGGAAACATTTTGCAGATGGATTGTCATGGTCTCCTGAAATCCTTTTTGGCGGTGAGGACCGGCAGAACTGTGCGGTTGGGCTTGCTTGGGTTCCTGTGAGCACTTGGAGGTGGCGTGATGCTGCCTGCCTCAGTTTCCCCAAGACCTCTCCATAATGAGAGATGAGCGAGCACTTTGAGATCAGTCACTGTAAAGGAAATAGGGAAGAGGCTAATGAACTTCGAGAGCTTTTTTCCTGAGGTCCCAGGGAAGTTTCCTCCCTAACCCCCTTATCTTGGAATAAGTGGTCTGAGATCACTCCCTGTGAGGGATTTCTGGGTCCCTCCTCAGCCCCCGTGGGGATGCTTTCCAAATCAGTTTCCTTCCTGGCTATTCTCTAGGAATAAGTGCTTTGAGATCACACATAATTGGAAATGTCGGGGAAAGTTTAGTAACGGTGGGAGGGAGGGGTAGGATTCTTTCTAGAGGGAGTGGACCCTCTAAAAGTGGGACAGTAGAGTGGGTAGAGAATGGGATGACTTATTTTTTGCCTCCTATTTGGATACAATTCCAAATTGCTCTCCAAAATGGTTGGATCAGTTCACAGTTGCACCAAATGTATTACTGTCTCAATTGTTCCACAACCCCACCACTTTGAGATCTATCATATAAAGTGGTATATGGGTATTTGAACTGATAGCCTGAAGAGTTTTTATTGGTGAGGGGGAGGGGAAGAGGAGAGTTCCATTAATTCCCTGCTTTTCCTCACCTCTGTTCCTCCTTCTTAAAACAAAATAGAAAGAAGTAAAAAACCATGGACTCAGTGTGATCTTTCAGAGGGAAGGGAAATCAGGTCCTAGGTTTCTCTGAGATTTTCAAGGGTGGGGTGGAGGGTATTTCCAGTACTGCCTGCCTCAGTTTTCCTCTGGGAAAAGAGGTAAAAAGGTGGGGTGAAGTTAGAAGTTTTTACCAGACCTCCAGCAGTGCCTTCCATAGGGATGGTCACTAGAGCTCTGTCTCTCCACCGCAACTCAGACTCCTTGTTAGGAGGATCCAGGAACAAGATTGTTTGAAGGGAAGGGTAGAGAGGGGAAAGGAGGCTTCAATTTCACTTTTTACCTTTCCTTGTATTGACGTTCTTAATATTTAATTATTTGGTTACATTTTGAGTTCCACATTACCTCCATCCTCCCTCCCTCTCAATCCCACATTAGAGAAGACCAACATTATATATGTGTATATATGTGCATATGTGTGTATATATGTGCATGCATATTATATATGTATATATATTTCTTACTTCCATATATCAGTTCTTTTTCTGCAGTTAGATAGCATTTTCCTTCATAAGTCCTTCATAACTGATGTGAATGATTATATTATTCATAATAGCTTAGTTACTGTTCAAGTAATATTGCTGTTACTGTATATAATGTTCTCTTGGTTCTGCTCATTTCACTCTGCATTATTTTGTGCAAGTCTTTTTGTGTTTTTTTGAAACTAACCTGCTCATCATTTCTTATAGCACAATAGTATTCCTTCATAACCATATACTGCAACTTACCCAGCCATTTCCCAACTGATGGGTATCCCCTCACTTTCCAGTGCTTTGCCACCACAAAGAGAGCTGCTATGAATATTTTAAAACCTGTAGATTCTTTTCTCTTTTCTCTGATCAACTTGGGGAAGCAGACCTAATAGTGGTATTGCTGGGTAAACACATTTTGTAACTCTTTGGATATAATTCCAAATTGCTCTCCAAAATGGTTGGATCAGTTCACAGTTGCACCAAATGTGTTACTGTTCCAGTTGTAACACATCCCCTCCAACATCTGTCATTTTCCCCTTCTATCCTTCTGGCCAATATGATAGCTATGAGATGGTACCTCAGAGTTGTTTTAATTTGCATTTCTTTAATCAATAATGAGAGAGCATTTTTTAATATGGCTACATATAACTTTGATTTCTTCCTCCAACAACTACCTGTTTATATAATTTGACCATTTATCAATGGGGGACTGATTCATGTTTTCATAATTTGGCTCAGCATTTGAGATATGAGGCCTTTATCTGAGAAACTGGCTATAAATCTCCCCTTCCCCTAATTTTCTGCTTTCCTTCAAATGTGGCTACATTGGTTTTATTTGTACAAAACCATTTTAAATTTAATGTAATAAAAATAATCTACTTTACATCCCACAATGCTCTCTATCTCATATATTCATGAATTCTTCCTGTATTCATAAATCTGATAGGTAATATATTCCAAGCTCTCCTAATTTGCTTATGATATTTCCTTTTAAGTCTAGGTCATGCATCCATTTTGACCTTATCTTGGTAAATGGTGTAAGACATTGGTCTACACCTAGTTTCTGCCAGATTGCTTTCCAGTTTTCCCAGCAATTTCTACCAAATAGTGAGTTCTTATCCCCAAAGCTTAGATCTCTACATTTATCAAACAGGACATTATTATAATCATTTACTAGTGTGTATTGTATGCCCACTTTATTCCACTGATCTACTATTCTATTTCTTGGGTGATATCAGATAGTTTTGATAATTACCACCTTAAAATATAGTTTAAGATCTGGCACTCCTTTTCTGTTGTTGTTTTTTTTTTTTACGTGAATCCCTTTGATTTTCTTGCCCTTTCATTCTTTCAAATGAATTTTATTTTTTCAAGTTCAATAATACAGTTTTTAATAATTTAATTGGGATGGCATTGAATAAATAGATTAATTTAGGTAGAATTGTCATTTTTATTATATTGGCTCTGCTCTGTCTCTCTTTCTTAACATCCCCTTCACTTCCTAAAGAAGTGAAGTCAAAGCAAATGGGAACACTTAACTATTAGAAGATGATATAATCTGCCAAGGATAGGAGAAAGGAAGATAATCCTGCCCTTTGAGCTACTCCTCCAGGAAGGCTTAGCAGATCATGAACAATTTCCTGGACTACCAGTGAAGCATTGGGCCAGACCCTGGGGGAGGAGAGGAATTTCTCTGCCTCTGATGCTGAATTGCCAGGGTGAGATGGGGGTGGGGGGGTGGTTCTAGGTATAGCCTCAGAAGCATAGAAAATTAGAGCTGGAAGGGTTTTTAGAACATAGAATGTCAGACTTAGAGAGGCCTTTTAAATGTAGATCATAGAATATCAGAATTGGAAGAGACCTTGGAATACAGAATGTCAAGAGTTGGGAGGGATCTTAAGACATGGAATGCTAGGAGAGACCTTAGAACATAGAACATTAAAAGTCAGAGCTAAAAGGGACCCTTCTACACCTTCTAATTCAAATATATCCCTCTCCAGTATACAGAGGGGAATGCATTGTGCCAACTGGGATCTAATAGGGTGGGGCTTTTCCCATAGCTTCGGGACAAGTATGGGGATGTATTTACCATCTTCCTGGGCTCCCGACCTGTGGTTGTACTATGTGGGACTGAGGCCGTGAAGGAGGCTCTGGTGGAGAAGGCTGAAGAGTTCAGTGGCCGAGCACCCGTTGCTATGGTTGATTCAGTTCTCCAGGGGCAGGGTGAGTGGGCCATGCCATGGCAGGGGTTGGGGAAGGGTGACAAGGTGGTGGTAAGGCTCGAGGAAGGAGGGACTTCACACTCTGAGGATCAGAGAAGGAGACAGGTAAGAGCTGAAGATAAAGAGAGGAGGATCAGGGTGGACAGAGGAGACAGATTAGAATGTAGAGGAATAAGAAGACAAGGGAAGAGAGATTTGAGGAATGAAGGATGTGAGTAGACAGGGTCCAAACCCAATCCCTTTTCCTTTAGGGGTTGTCTTTGCCAATGGTGAAACGTGGAAGACTTTGCGCCGATTCTCCCTGGCCACTCTTCGAGATTTTGGGATGGGGAAGAGAACCATTGAAGAACGGATCCAAGAGGAGGCCCAGTGTCTGGTTGAGGAGCTGCAGAAATCCAAGGGTGAGAAAAAGGATGTAGACCCAATTAGAAATGGAGATCAAAACAGCCCAAGAGACACATCAAGAAAGAGAAGTATACAGAGAGATATACTGAGAGGAATACAGATAGGTCCAGAGACAGAAGTTGAGAAAGGGAATAAACAGAATCTGACCACCAGGGTGGCATAAAGGATTGGGGCTAAACCCTGGGGGTGGGAAGGAACTTCCTTTCCCCAGATGCTGAGTTGGGGGGAAGTGGTGGTTGTTGTTGGTACAATCTTAGAGGCATAGTAATTATACAAAGGTAGAAACATGGAACCAGAGAGAAACAAAGAAGCAGAAATCCTGAAGACACGGAAGCTTCCCACTGACCTCCTGAGCTTCTTCTCTGCACTCCTCCCTTATTCCTTCCACTCCTTTTCCATTGTCTCCTTTCCCTAGGAGCCCTGTTGGACCCCACCTTCCTCTTCCACTCCATCACGGCCAACATCATCTGCTCCATTGTGTTTGGTCAACGCTTCTCCTATCATGATAAACAGTTCCAGGACGTGCTGAACAAGTTCAATGACACATTTACACTTACAAGCAGTCTCTGGGGCCAGGTGGGGTGTTGGACTACAGGAATAGGGTGGCACTGGGAGAGAGAGAAGGAAAGGAGGACACAGAAGAATAGAGGGCATTGGAGGACCTCAGAGCACAGGGACACAGGGAGGGGAGGACACAGGGAAAGGAAGCAGGAAAATAGATGGTAGGGACATAGGAAGGAGTGGGCAGAAAGAAATAGGGAGGGGGAGGACACAGGGAGCAGGCACATTAGAGGAGGGACAGAAAGAGGGTGGCCCAGGCTTGGAGGAATGCTGGTGCCTGTGGAAGTCAGGGGACTCATCCTATTCTCTCTTTTTCCCTTCCTCCACATCAGATCTTTGAGCTGTTTTCAGGTTTCCTAAAGTTCTTTCCTGGTCCCCATCGGCGTGCCCACAACAACCTGACATTCATCAGTGCATTCATTGCTGAAAATGTGGAGAAGCACAAAGAGAGCCTGGACCCCAGTGCCCCCCGAGACTTTATTGATGCGTACTTGCTCCGTATGGAGAAGGTGGGCAATCAATCCCTCACCTCCAAGTACTGCCACTGTGTGTGTGTGTGTGTGTGTGTGTGTGTGTGTGTGTAGATAGCAAAGAGAGCCCAAGAGCCAGAAAGAGGTAGAAATAGAGGATGAGGATGGAGGGAGATAAAGGAAGAGAATATAGTTACAGGGACAGAAGGAGGAGACAAAAAGAGAAAAAAGGTGGGGAGAGACAGAGACCAAGATGGAGGGATTTAGAGAGAGGGAGCCTCAGTGATAGAGGGGAAGAGATAGGGAGATTCAGACATATGAAAGGAGAGACTCTGAGGATAACCTATGGCATTCTTCATCTTTATCTTTCTCCCTGCCTTCCTCCTCCTTTTCCCTAGGAAAAGGGAATCGCTAACACTAAATTCCACTACAGAAACCTCATCATGACTGTCATGTCACTGTTCTTTGCGGGCACGGAGACAACCAGCACCACCTTGCGCTATGCCTGCCTCCTGCTCCTCAAGTACCCCTGGGTGGCAGGTGGGTAAATACAGCAGCTCCAGGGAGTGAGTCTTATGCCCAGAGATTGGAGCGTTCGCTAGGCTTTGAGTGGAGGTGGAGGTCAGGTGGAGGGAGGAAGCCTGTTATAGTTAGTATCAAGACGACAGACCAGAAAGAAGTTTTCTTCAGCCTCAGTTCCTAAGCCCCCATCTCTGGCAAAGGACTCTGAGAAATGACTCAAAGGGTAAGGGACATCTATCTATATATACATACATATACACACACACACACACACACACACACACACACACATACATGTAGTAGCTTTCCCTGTTTCCTCCTGTGGATAATTTTCAACAATTCAAACTCTCCCATGGGAAGCTGTCTGCCAAGGATTCCTCACAGCTATTCTGGCTTCCATCTAAATGGATAAGTTCACTCAGTTATTTAAAAGATACACACATATACCTGCACATATGATATGCGTATACACACTTACACCTATATATACACAATATATGTATGTATGTGTGTGTATGTGTGTGTATGTATGTATGTATATGGGATTTTTCCTTTCTGAGGCACTTCCTGTGAATTGGGTTTATATGTCCTTTCCTCTTCCCCAGAGAAAGTCCAAGAAGAGATTGACCATGTGATTGGGAGGAACTGTCTTCCAGACCTCAAAGATCGAGCCAAAATGCCCTACACAGATGCTGTCATCCATGAGACCCAGAGATTCAGTGACCTTCTCCCTATGGCTGTGCCCCATTGTGTGACCCAGGACACCTCCTTCAGGGGCTACCTCCTTCCCAAGGTGAGAGCAATAGCGTTCCCAGGATCTTTTGAGCCATTCACTTCTAACTCATGTAAAGGAGCTCAGGATCCCATAGAACCCATGACTAGATGACTCCATCCTAGAACAAAGAAAGTCAAACCTGGAAGAGCAGTTGGAACACAGAAAATAGAGTTCTAAGAGCTCTCATAACATAGAACATAAAATGCCAAGCCAAAAGGAAAGTTAGAACAAAGAAAGAGAATGCCAGAATTTGGAAGGTTGTTAAATTATTGAGTAAAGATTTCCAGAGTTAGAAAGAATATTGAAAATAGAATGCTGCCATTCTAAGAACTCATAAAGAAGAAAATGAGTGTTGACACTGATGGGGACCCTGGAGATCTATTGCAAGGCACTTATTTTATAGAGGAAGAAACCGAAGTCTAGAGAGAATAAAATTTTAAGAATAAAATGATATCCACTTTAAAATAGGTTTCTCTCATTGATCTACTATATATATTGAACATATGTCACCAGAAGAGCCAGACTCAGAATATGTGTGTTAAACAAAAAATACTAGAAGGTTAAATAGAGCAGAATCTAGTGACACAGATATTACCTCTCTATGCCTTAGTTTCCTCATCTCCATGATAGGATTGCTGGATTAGATAAACTCCATGCCTGTGCCAACTTCAAACTTTGTTGGTCTGTGGAAACTGATGGGCAGTCTTCTTGCCCCTCCCTCATTCCCCGAGGGTCTAAGCTCTGCTGTGTGTCAGGGTGATCTGGTCTCCTGGTGCCTACGATGACTTGAGGCTTGGCCCAGCATCTCTGCAAATCTCAACCCTCATGTGTCCTTGGCTCTAGGCCAAGATACATCTACCTTGCCTCAGCATGGCTCTGCTTGCCCAGGTTATGACCTGGCCCTGGAGAGCCTTGATGGTCTGTTCTCGGGTGATGGGGAAGATGTAGTGGAGCTCACTTTCTACTTCTGATGACACCCTTTTCTCATGGCAGGGCACTGAAGTGTACCCTGCCCTGAGCACAGCCCTGCATGATCCCAGGTACTTTGAGAAACCTCATGCCTTTGACCCCAACCATTTCTTGGATGCTCAGGGATCTCTGAAGAAGAGTGAGGCCTTTATTCCCTTCTCTTCAGGTAAGTACTGTCCCCAGGGCCCATAGAGACTCTCTTGGGGACCCTCTGCTCAAGTGCCAGTTAAAGACAACCAACCCTGCGCTGTCTCTGTCTCTAGGCTGTCACTTCAGGCTGACCTGGAAGCCTAGGGGCCATTGGGAAAGATGGGGGATATTGGATAAATGAACCCCAAGGCCCACAGATGTCTCCTCCATATGTATGCATTTATATACAAATACAATATAATGCATTATCACATGACATAAACACATCTCTTTATATTTATCTTCCTTTATCAATCCAACTTGATCATATCTCTATCAGCAAAGCAGAATTACTGTAGCTCAAAAGAAATATGAGGTGCACAGTTAGACACTTCCATTCCAAGTGTTCATATGGACTATTTGTGACCTCTGGTAGAGCCTTCCAAGCACTTCTTGGTTGGATCAGCCACAGTCAGACACACTGTACCTTGACCCCAACATAGTGATGTCATTTTAGTCCTCTTCAAGCATGAAAGATAATAATCAAACCAAACCTTTATCAAGGTTTATCAAAAGCAGAATTTGGGTTTTTTTTTTATTTTTAGGCAATTGGGATTGAGTGACTTGCCCAAGGTCACACAGCTAGTAAGTGTCAAGTGTTTGATCTGAGGCTGGATTTGAACTCAGGTCCTCCTGATTTCAAGGCTGGTGATCTATCCACTGTGCCCCCTAGCTGCCCTAAAGGCAGAATTTTGCAAAGGAAACAATATCTCTTTTTTTCCCTCCATTGATCTTCACCCAAATGCCCTCCACCCTGCTTCTCTACTTTATTTCCTGAATGTTATCACATGAATTTACCTTCTTAATATATAATGCCCCTCTGTTGCCTCTTCTGTTCCTTTGGAATATGATTCACCCCATCCTTCTAATGTCATGTTTTTAGCCATACATTCCATCTCTCCAAGCCTTAGTGTACCCATGAGATAAGATTTTGCCTCTTTGCATTGGGATCTCTGGTTCCTTCTGTTTCTTTCTCATCCATGGTGGATTAGTACATAGACACCAGAGGCAATGGATTTGTTGCTGGCGCAAGTCTCAGTCCCCTCATTTTCCCCCAGAGTAATGCTGGGTAAGCCATTTCCTTTCTCTCACCCTCAGTTTCTTCATGTATAAATGAGGTACTTGAGCCAGATGACCTCTAAGGTCCCTTCCAGCTACAGAACTGTGATCGTGAATCATTTCACTTCCCTGGGTCTCTTGGGCTTGGACTACACAGCTGCTGAGGTCATTCTCGCTCTCACACTGTGATCCTGTGGGAATTGTGGGAAAACATTTATGTTACTGCTCTCACCTGGTGTACATGAAGGAAGGATTTTGTGCACTTCCAAGATGGTCCTTGGGAGGTGGGGTCTCCTTGGCATGGCCTCCATGACACTCCTCTCTGTACCCTCAGGAAAGCGAACATGCCTGGGTGAGGGCATTGCCCGGATGGAACTTTTCCTCTTCTTCACCACCATCCTACAGAATTTCTCCCTGAGCTCCTCCATGCATCCTGATAGCATTGATCTCACTCCAAGGGTGAGTGGAGTGGGCAATGTGCCTCCCATCTACCAGCTTCGATTCCACCCTCGCTGAAGCTCACTTCATGGCCGAGGCTTGGAGAAGTAGCCATTGGGGTAACCTCCTATCATCATTAAACAGACTATCCCAGAGGTCAATGAGTCTGAGAAGAGAGTGGAGGGGACATAGCACCACTTACCACAGTCAAATGAAGGAAACTTGAGTAGAAAGGGGGATAGAAATAGTTCCTTATCAATAAAATGAGTGGGTTACCTCTGAAGTCCCTTCCAAATCTTGATCAGTAATGATTCTATGTTTCTGGGAAGTGACCTGAAGTTCTTCCTATCCTCAAGGTTCCTCCTATAGTCTAACCTCCTTCTTGCATGCTGCATATTGAGCCTATCTCATAAGAGGGAGTCAGAACCATCCTTGGTGCTCTTGTGTCTAAACTGGGTGATCATGAAACCTCCATCCCAAGAGAGGGAATCAAACCATATGATGGCAAAGCTAATAGAGTGTTGGATTTGGAGTCAGGAAGACCTGGCTTCATCTCCTTCCTGTGACATTGACTTGCTGAGCTTTGCAACCAGAGAGAAATCCCTTTAATTTTTGTGCCTCTGCAAAAGGAAGATAACAATATTACTGGTACCAATCTTACAGGGATGTTCTGAAACTCAACTGAGATTATGCATGAAAAGCATCATGATTTTTTAAAAATGGGACCTTTGATTTTATGGATGGTGGGAATACGTGATACAGCCCTCAGGTCTACATCTGCTTTTAGCAAATGGACTTGGGTAGTTGCAGGAGCAACCTTAGCTACAGTGATTTGTCCTGTGTGACCCTGCCAGGATGGTCAGAGATGCACCTTGAACACAGGTCTTCTGGTCTCTGAGGCCAGGTCTGTACCCATTCTGCTAGTCAGCCTCTCAGAGTGCTATGTAAACTTCAGATTTTAGATATTCTAGGTCAGAAGGGACCTTGGAAGGTAGAATGCTGGAGGGTTTTCTGTTCATGGGGGGGGCCCTTCAGAAATGACCTAGTCCAATCTACTCCATTTTGATTCACTTCTTTATTTTAAGAAATGATTATTAAGCACCTACTGTATGCACAGCAATATGCTAGGCACTGAGTATACAAAGATGATTGCTCTTTTCCATGCTGTACTCTTCAAATAAAGCATTTAAAAATGTAATTGACAGCTTTTGGTTTTATATCCTAGTAATTTCTGAATATCATCGCCCTTCCCCTGCTCCCATGAACCTTTCCTTGTAACAAAGGAAAACAGTTAAGCAAAATCAAGAGACACAAAGATCACGTCTGTGACATTCCACACCAAAGGCCCTCTGATTTTCCCAGGAAATGAGAGTGGTGCATGATCTCATTTCCTCTCCAGGAGGTAAAGTGGGGCAGTGGGAAGAACCTTGGTTCTGGAGTCAGAGGCCCTGGGTTTGAATCTGACCTCTGATATCTGCTGCGTAGGTGACCATTTCACTTTTTTAGGCTTCAGTTTCCTCATCTGTAAAATAAGGGGGGTGGACCAGATGGGACTTAAGGTCATTTTCAGCTCTAGGTCTATGATCCCAATATATGGAATCTATGATCCTGCATTTTCAAGAAATGGGGAAACAAGACCAGGAAGGGAAAGGAATCTACTTGTTTAAGATCACTCAGTAGCCTTGGGGGTGGGGCAGAATCAAGGCAAGAGGCTGGATCTTCTGACTTCCAGCTCCAGGTATCTCCTATCTCTCAGGGCAGAGACCCTGGGTATCCCTGTCCCCCTTCTACAGCTTTAAGTCCCTGAAGAAGCTTAACCAAATTTCTATCCCTGCTTCTCCATGTACCATCTTGGCATCCACCTTCTTGGTCCTTGCTATGAGACTGAGCTATGGGATGGGGCTGTGCTATGTTTCTCTGGGCTCCCACCCAGGTAGATTCCTGAACTCCACTTTTTGAAATCTTAACAACGAACTTCTTCCATGGAACTGGTGGGCTGACGAGGGAGGGGAAGGAGGAGAAAAGAAGCCAGGAAAAATGTTTCCAACCGATGTACCAAGCTCAATCATGATTCTGAATTGCTTGGAAGGGTATGCTGTTTTTGAAGCCAAGTTGGACAGAAACAACAATTGTTCTCAGTCAGGATGGGTGTGGGAGCTCCCCAGGGCAAGGCTGAGTCTCTCCTTTAGATTGGGTTCTCTTCATAGGCTGTTTCTTTCCTTCTCCAACTCTAGCACAACAGAATCCTACTCCAGATCTACTTATCACCTCTGCTTCCACTGTGCTGGCTGGAATGTTGGTGCTATAATTAACAAACTTGTATTCATCTTCCATTTTGTTGTTTCTCACCCCATCTTCTGCTACTGACTGAGCCTTTGCTCCAACCTGGTTACCTTTTCCTGTACTTTTTCTACTTTCATTCCTAACCCATGACTCATTGGTCATGGTGGGAGAGTTGGAATTTCTCTTGCTCCCCATTGCCACTTCCAGGTTCTCCCTCTACTGTCAGTACTCAGTAACCTCTCCTTCTTTGAAGTTCATTCAATCCATATTTATCACCCAATCAAAATCCTGGTGGCTGTTGTCTACTGGCTCTCAGGAATTCTTCTTCCTTCCTCAGTGAGTTGAGTCCTGGCTTACTGTCTGTCTCTCCTCCCCAAGTCCTGCCCTCCTACTAGAGAATCTCGGCATACATATTAATGTTCCATCAAACACTAACTTCCTAGTTCTTCAGTCTGCTCAGCTATATGGATAGATGGTTATACCTTGATCTATCCATCACCTACAATTGTGGGTCGTTCACTTTCACAGAGTTCAAGAACTCTGAATTCCTTTATCTGTTGATAATTTTTATCATTCTATCTTTCCTTTTGCCTTTTCTGCCTCATGACCTCTATCCCTGTTCTTCATCCTTACCTTGACTTCCAATCCTAGCACTCCTCAGTTCCTTCCCAGACCATCTCCACATTCCCCCACCCTCCCCACTTCATCATGGTTTTCTACCTTTCCTATCTTGACCCCTTGGTGAAAAAAACTTAAACTCTACACTATTTCTTGCACTTGAATCCTTTGCCTTCTTATCCTGTTGTTGAGCATGTCTTGACAAACCCTAGCTTTGGATTATACAATCTTATGCCTTCTTTCCTACTCATGTGCTGCTGAACAGAGCCAGAGAAAATCACAAAATTGTGTTGACTGGGTTCACTACAAATTTGTTAGATAATCTGAAATGAGCCCTCACGGAGGCAACACCTGTGACACCTGACCAATTTACTCTTCAGCTCACCACAGTGACTACTCCAAGCCTTTTCATCCTTTCTCAAGCCTCCCATGGGTCACCTTCCCTTCTCTTACCTGAGGATGTTGCCTCATAAAACTTCATAGAATTCTTTCTCTCCTCTTCCTCATCTCACATTGCTTAGATGTCTTCCCTCACTATCTTTTCCTTCTCCCTTGCCTCACATGAAGAGATGGTCCTACTCCTTGCCAAAGCACCTTCCTTTTCATCCTATTCCATCTCATATTCTTTAGCAGGTTGCCACCTCTATCGTCACATTTTCTTTCTAACCACCTGTGTCTTTCAATCTATTTGCTGCTTCTCTGCTACCTATATTCATCTCTCCTCCATTTTTCTGAGTTAATTTAAATTTTAATTATGTTGTGGTTTTGTTTTAAATTTTTTTATTTTAGACAAAAGCTAAAATTTAAATACATAACAAGAAAAGAGAAGGAAACATCATAAACTTAAATATAAAATAAGAAAAGAAAAAAAAATGTCATGTGCACAGCCAGAACATAGGAGAGGATTAAAAATTTCATTTCAAGAAAGCCTATATGTTAAATATTGTGTTATATTGAAAGCTGTCCATCTTTTCTTTGCTTCCTTGTAGGTTTTCTTTTGTTCTCTGCTGTACACTTTTTCTTTTTCCCCTCTTCCTCCCCACTACCCATCACCCCAAGGCTATAATTAAGCATGGGCATATTTTTATATATATATATATATATATATATATATATATATATATATATATATATATACATGTATACATATATACACATACATACATATATACATACATGCATGCACAAAACATATACTTTCCCTAAGAGATTCTACTCCTAATCTTTGTTTTTATGATTGTGTATATCTCTTTTTTCTTATCTCTCCTAACTCTTCTACTTTACTTCTTCCTGTTACCTTACTCTTCTATTACTTAACCTATACCCACTTCAACAATCCCTCCCTTATCCTCCCATTTCCCTAAATCTAAGACCCCTTCCATATCCTCCTTTTAACCTATTCCCTTACCTCCCCTCTAAAGAGCCCTCCTTTATCCTCCCCCCCATCCCCTTAGCATTTTATTTCTTTCTAAATTTAGAAGACTTTTATACTCTTCTAAATATATATGTATTTCCCCCTCTTAAACCCATTCCCGATGAAAGTAGGTTTCCAGAACCAGCAGCTCTTCTCCCCCATCTAATTCCTCTGTATTGATTCTTCCTCTTGCACCTCATTTGTAATAGATAATTACTCTTTTAGCTGTTCTTGAATGGTTTTACTTTGTGAAGTCACATCATCCTCAGGAACACCCAAAATCTTTCTTATAAATTACCTAATTACTAGTAACGATCTTAGACATAGGCCTTACATTTTCGATACATAAAAGGTAAACATTCTCTCCTTATTTAGTCCCTTGTAAGTGGTCATTGGTATGTACCTTATATTTCTCTTGGCTCTTGTCTGTGAAGTCTTCTATTGATTTCATGGTTGGTTTGTTTTTTTTAACAAAATCCTGAAAGTTGACCAACTGTCCATTTTTTTCTATTCAGAATTTCGTTTAGCTTTGCTGGATATGATACTTTTGGCCAGAAACCCAGTTCTTTTGCTCTTCAGTACACAGTGTTCCAAGCCCTTTTAGTTCCAAGACCTTTTAGTGTCGCCACTGGTAGGTCTCGTGTGTTTCTAATTGTGGTACCGCCATATGTAAATTGTTTTTTTTTAATTCTTGTTGCTTGTAATATTTTGTCCTTGATCCAGGGGTTTTGAAATTTGACTATGATATTCCTGTGAGTTTTTCTTTCAAGATCTCTTTTAGGTGGTGACGTGTGGATTTTTTCTATTTCTACTTTCCCCTCTTTTTCTAATGCTTCAGGACAATTTAATTATTTCTTGTATTATTGTGTCAAGATTCTTTTTTTTTATCAGAACTTTCAGATAGTCCAATTATTTTTATGTTTTCTCTTCTTGATCTGTTCTGTAGATGCACTGCTTTTCTTATGAGATCTTTCACTTTCTCTTCTATTTTTTCATTCTTTATATTTTGTTTTTTTATTTCTTCACCTCTTATAACTTAGCTGGCTTCCCCTTGCCCAATTATGATTTTCAAGGAGTTGTTCCTTAAGATTCTGGATCTCTTTTTCTAATTGGTTGGCTTTCTTTTCATAATTTCATTGTTTTTCTTGGCTTATTCTTATTTTTCTTTTTAGTTTTTCCTCAATCTCTCATTTGATTTTTAAAGTCTTTTTAAAGTTCTTCAATGAATTCTTTTTGGGCAGGTCACCATTTGACATTTCTCTTTGGGGTAGAAGAGGATTTCTTTTCTTCAGTATCCTCCTCTGAGGATGAACCCCAATCTAGCTCTCTGGGGTTGGATTCTTTCTCCTTTGCCTGTGCATTTTTTGTATTAATTAGTTTTTATAATCACCTCTAGTCCTGGGGTATGGGGGGTGGTGCCTCTGATCCTCTTCAGTTCTCCCTTCTGACCTTCAACTCAAGCCAAGTCCTCCAGCCTCTAGTAAGTGCCCACAGCCAGCAGAGTCCCACCCCACTGCAGGTGCACTCACCAGCATGTGCTGGTTCCTTCTTGCCCCCACAGCATCTTTGCAGCACAACTAGGTTGTTTGTCAGCAGAAGTTCTCTAGATCTTTCCCAGGTCAGATGCCCAATTCCCCTCACTGTCCCAGGGTAAAAGTTCCTGTGGCTGGGGCAGAGGAAGCCTCCCAAATCAGCTACCCCCAGGGATTGCAGCTGGTTGTTAAACTGGATCCTAGCCTGGAGGTGTTTACTCTTCACAGGATGGAAATCTCATCCTGGGATTTTTCTTCAGATCTTCTCCAATTGTCCCAGGAGGACCCCTGTTCTGCCCCCTACTCTTATTTGTTTTCACAGTTCTATGTTGGCTCAGAGGCAATATTTTATCTCTTTCATGGAGGAAAATCTTGAGAGCTTGACATTTTCTCACATAGCTTTTCCCAACCCACCGATTTGTTTTTTTCAGAAGAGGAAATGGAGGCCTAAAGAAGTCAAATGACTTGCCTAAGGTGACATAGGTTATATGGTGCAGAAGCAGCATTTGAACTCAGGTGATCTGACTCCAGATCTAATATTCTTTCCACAACTCCACATTGATTAAATCACAGGACATTGAAATAACAAAGGGACAAAGCGGTTCTTCATGACAGCCCTGGGAGAAAGGTCATGTTAAGGAAAGCTCTTTCCATATTCTAGAAGGAAAAATGGAGACTCAGACAAATCATTTGCTCAAGGGCATCACTTAAAGCTAGTGAGTGTCATCCAGGCTATAAACGCTCAAGCTCCTGCTTCCAAGATCAGCAAACCTCTATCACCCCAGCCCACAAGGACCACCAGACCTTTCACTCCACCCAGAATCCAAGAAAAAAAGAGTTGGAAGAATCTCAGTCACCAACCTTTTTTGCCTATACAAGAATCCACTGGACAGTGTTGCCTCAAGTGGCCATCTAGCCTCTTTAAGCATGAGAGAGCAACCTCTTTCCCTAGGCAGCCCATGCTTCTTTTGGCCAGTGTTAATGATTAGAAACTTTTTCCTTACCTCAGTCCTAAATCATCATCATCATCATCATCTTCTTCTTCTTCTTCTTCTTCTTCTTCTTCTTCTTCTTCTTCTTCTTCTTCTTCTTCTTCTTCGGCTAGGCAATGGGGTTAAGTGATTTGCCCAGGGTCACACAGCTAGTAAGTGTTATGTGTCTGAGAATGGATTTAAACTCAGGTCCTCCTGAATCCAGGGCTGGTGCTCTGTCCACTGTGCCACCTAGCTGTCCCCTAAATCTACTTCTTTATAACCCATTCACCCATTCCTCTTGGTTCTGCTCTTTACAGCCAAGCAGAACATCTCTTTCCACATGACAGCTTTTCAGATTCTTGAATGTACCTGTCATGTTGTCCATGCCCCACCATTTTCTCTTCTTCAGGCTAAATATTTCTAATTCCTTCAAACAATCTTCTTATGATAATAAGAATTAATGAACATTTGTACAACACTTTACATATATTATCTCATATTGTTATTATCATCCTTATTTTACAGATGAGGAAACGGAGGCAGACAGAGGTTAAGTGATTTGCCCAGGGCCTCACAGCTACTAAGTGTCTGAGGCTGAATTTGAACTTGAGTTTTCCAGGACCCCAAGTCTAATGCTCTCTCTACTGCAGCACAAGGTCACTAGATCCCTATCCATCCTCCTATGCATGCTTTCCAGTTTGTGCTTGTTTTTCTTACTGTGTGATAAGAGAGGAGTACCCATGATCTGGACTAGCAAGGGCAGGCGGAGGAGAGTCCTTCAGAACTATTGAGTCCTATGGTCTGCCCATTAAGCCTGGGACACTTCCCTTGTTACCTCACTTTAAGTTAATATTGATTTCTATCACTGGTGAACATTTTAGATCAACAGTGCTTTCCGGAAACCTCTTCAATTATTTTGTGGGCATCTCTTTCTAAGACTTGAAGGTGAAGATGTAAGCGCGCTGCCACCTCCGCTGGGAATAGCTGTGTGACACTAGTGACCCATCACTCAGCCAGCTGTGAATCCATCACGATGCTCCAGCTTGTCCACAAGGACACCAAGACAGACTTGGTCAAGTGCTTGGCTGAAGTCAATATCTATGATGTAGCAGCCTAGCTGGCTTCTTTTGGTCCTGATTTATGATTTCACAGTTGGGGGAAGAGCTGCCTGGGGACTCTTAGAGTCCTTCAGGATACATGTCAATGGCAGTAGGGGAACCTGAATCTTCCTGTCTTCAAGGCTGGCCTTTTATGCACCTTGCCATGATATCTCTTTCTCATCTGTTGATTCTGTCAAAGGGAAATGGAGTGAGTATGGGCTGATCTCTTGTGGATGAAGCCACTGGGGCTCACTGCTTCCCTTTCCAAATTAACACTCACAAACCATCCCTTTAATAATGGGTTTTAGAATTTTTCCAGCAATCAAAGTCAAGCTCATTCTCATTTTGTTTTGAAGACCCTAACCTCTTTGTATTAAAACAAAACAAAATAAAACCAGGGACAATATGGGCTCTTTTTCTGTCCATGGCTACCTCTCTTGATCTCTAAGACCTACAAAGTGGCGTTGCCAGCATGTCAGTGATCTCATTCAGCAGTCCCAGAGAAGAGTTCGTGTGCAGGATTTGTGACTTGAGTTTGTTTAGAGCAAGAACAATGTTCTGTTTTAAGGTACTACCTCACACTTCTTGGATAGGCTAATATGACAGAAAGGAAAATAATAAATATTAGAGGCATCTGAGAAAATTGGAACACTAATGTACTGTGGGTGGAGTTGTGAACTGATCCAACCATTCTGGAGAGCAATTTGGCACTATGTCCAAAGGACAACCAAACTGTCATACCCTTTGATCCAACAATACCACTACTAGGTCTGTATTCCACAGAGATGAAAAAGGGAAGAGCACCTATTTGTAGAAAAACGTTTATAGCAGCTTTTTTTGCAGTGACAAAGAACGGGAAGCTTAGGAAATTGCCTCAGTTGGAAAGCATTGGAAATTGCCCATTAACTGGGGAATGGCTGAAGTAGTTGTGGTATGTGATTACAATGGAATATTATTATGCTATAAGAAATGATGAGCAGGGTGATTTCAGAAAAAGCTGGAAAGATTTACATAAAATGATGCAAAGTGGAGTGAGCAGAACCAAGAGAACATTGTACAAAGTAACAACAATTTTGCAAGTGGATCAATTGTGAATGACTAGCTATTCTCAGCAATACCATAATACAAGACAATTCCAAAGGACTCATGATAAAAAAAATGTCCTTCACCTGCCGAGAACAAAATACTGGAGTCTGAATGCAGATCAAAGCGCGCTATTTTTCACTTTATTTTTTTCCTTTTTGGGCAGGGTGATTTGTGTCTTCCTTCACAACATAACCAATGTGGAAATACGTCTTGCATGATTGCACGTGTACAATCTCTATCAGAGTGCTTACTGTCTCAGGGACGGGGGAAGGGCGAGGGGATGGCAGAGAATCTGGAACTCAAGGTTGAAATGCTACAAATCAGGACTGGATTTATTGTTTTGTTGATGGTCTAGACTTAAGAAAATGACAGAGACAAGATTAATGATGCATTTTAAACTTCAAAATCTGGCCTGTGTACATTTTTTTTTCCGAGTCAGTTAAACGTTTACCAGCATACTCCTGATCACCACCATCTTGGACGTGTTTTCCCTAACCTCCCCTGTGATTTCAGCTGCTCTGGATGTCATACCCAGGAAGAATGGTAGGGGGGGACCCTGGCCCTTTCTGTCAGCTCTGTTTCCTGCCTTACTGAGTCAGGGCCTGGGGAGGCAAACAATGGACAAACCTTCCCTCCTCTCCCATATACATGCAGCATCTCGGAGATGTACCAGGCTGAGCACAGTTCTCAGGGGACATAGTTCCCGCCCCCCTCCCAATGCTTTTGCATTTGAGGAACCCAGGGACAATTGGGGTCGGGAGTTTTCACTTCCCCTGGAAGTCTGTCCTGTAACCTTGCTGTCTTCTTGCATGCTGCATTTTCAGTATGACCCACAAGCAGAGTTAGATATACATATTGTCCTCTCCAGTTTCAAGGGAAGATGACTATTCAGCCTCTTCTATTTATCCTGGGAGTTGGGATACAGCCGTGTCATATCTAGAATGTTGGACTGGGAATTTGTAAGACCTCCTTCATATCAAATGTGACATTTAGCTTTGTGACCTCGGGCAAGTGACTTGATTTCATTGAAACTCCATTTCTTCATCTGTAAAATGAGGATGATACCTGTTGTACTGACCTCACGGGGAATCTGGAAAGGTGAAAATGTATGTAAAAGTCAATTATTGTTCGTTTTGTAGTTAGAGACACCAGACCTGTCATTTCAATGGCATAGGGAATTTGTCTTGAGTAGGTCAGTACCTGCTCTTCAGTTTACAATCTCAAAGACCTTCCTGGAGCACACTCTGAACCCAGTTCATTGGGAAATTGAGGCAAGGGATGATAATAAGTTGGAGAGTACCCAGAGAGATGGCAACCAGGATGGTGATGGGTTTTGAGTCCTTGTCATGTGAATGTTGGTGAAGGAAGTAGGGGTGTTCAACATGGGGAAGAGAAGGCTCAGGGAGGGAGGAGATGATAGCTATATTTGAAGGACTGTCATGTGGAGGAGAATTAAACTAGCTTTGCTTTATTCTGGTGGGCAGAACCAGGAGCCATGGGTGGAAGTTCCAGAAAGGCCAATTCAAGTGTGAGATCAGGAAAAAAATCTTGCTGGAGCTGTTCCAAAGTGGAATGAATTGCCTTGCCCTTCGCTGGAGGGGAGTCAGAAGCAGAGCCTAGGCTAGAGGCCAGGATCCTGGTGGCCATCCCAAGAGAAGCTGCCATCTATTGGGGAAGAGTAGCTGGGAATCCCTCCATCCATAGCTCCAAGAGCCCACTGAGTCCTGATCTACTTTCTCTTCCTTCTTTCACCAACTGGGCTCTCAGTCCCTGCAGGGGACTATGTGCTGATGGGCTCCCATCCAGACTTTCCCCATGAAGGATCAGCCACTATCCTTAATCATGGACAGGGACTACGGGAGATGGCTGGTCAAATCACAGCACTCTCCCCAGTGTTCCCCTATTCAACCTGTGCTTCTCATTCTAATTTCTTGCTATGATGTACTCCTTTCAAAGCCAGACCTGACCCAGACCTCCAAAGACCCTCTCTGATATGAGGACTCCTTCCCTATCCCCAATAACTTAAGTCTCCCTATTAGACTAGGGTTTCCATGAGAGGAAGTCCCCTGCCACCCTTTCAGCATAATTTACAGAGTAACTCATGCACAGCTTTCTGCCACCTCCTCTACAGCCTCCTCCTCAAATTCTCCCTCCTCCTTAGCTGTGGCATGCTGATAGTGCTGATATTCAGAAACCAAATCATTCAGGTTGCTTTCCACATCAATGAATTCCATTTCATCCATGCCTTCTCTAGTACACCAATGTAAGAAAGCCTTTCTAAAGAACATGGCTGCAAACTGCTCAGAAATGGGCTTAAATAGCTCTTGGATGGCAGTAGTGTTACCAATGAAAGCGGTAGACGTTTTCAGGCCCCCAGGATGGGATGTCACGGATGGCCATTTTCACATTGTTGGAGATCCACTCAACGAAGCAACTGCTGTTCTTGTCCTGAACATTGAAACTTTGCTCATCGGCCTACTTTATGGATATATGGCCTCTGAACATGGCTGTCACCATATGCGGGAGTGGCAGCTTCAGGGTCAGTTTCAGAGAGACCCAGAGTGAGGGTTCCCCAAGGACTGTGTCTTTTCCCTCAGATCACAGATCACAGAATGTCAGTCATTGAGGCCATCATATCCACCTCCTCAACCCTTGAACAATTACTTCTCTCTGTCCAACCAGGGTCTCCTTGAGGGCAAGGCCAGTTCATAGGTCAGAGGTCACAGAATGTCAGAGCTGGAGGGGACCTCAGGGGCCATATAGTCCAATTCATCCCCTCTCCTCCAATTCCTACTAATATACACCCAATGAGTTGTTAATGAGCCCCTGCTTGAGTACTTCTACAGAAGAGGAACCTCTCAGCAGCTGATTTCACCTTAGGGTGCTTCTAACTATTAGGAAGCTTTTCCTGACATCATGCCTAAATGGACCTTTTCCACCCATTGTTCCCAGCACTGCTCTCTGGGGCCAAAGGGAACACTCCAATGCTTTTTCCATGGGAGGGGCCTTTCAATTCTCTAAGACATCTCTCACCTGCTCTATCCCACCCCCACCCTGCCCAGTCTCCCCCTCTCCAAGCTAAGTATCATCAGCTCCTTAATTGATACTTATAGGACAGGGATTTGGGAAACCTGTATCATCCTGGCTGCTCGCCAAGGATCCAGCCCTTGGACGGCAGCTGAATTCAAGCCTGAAGTGGTGGAAGGGAGGCCTTCCACATCCCCAGCCTCACATGGGTTTGGCTCAGGTCTGAGCTAGGGGTCCGCAGTCCTCCTCCAGATCCACAGGTCAGGTCACCTTCCACCTGCACTAATTAGCATCTGGGTAAAGTTAGGAGCCATCCTACCTCACCAGTAAATACTCAGACAATTATGACTGTATCAGCATGGGATCTGTAAGGCCATAGTGTAGGTCGGGTGTGGGAGTGGGCCTACACACTGACATAGAAACAGATTGACTGAGAGAGGCTGTGGCCTGTAGGCCTCCTCCTTCTGACTGTTGTCTTGGGAAGAGAAGAGGAGGGACAGGAAGAGACAAAGGGCCAGGCAGAGCCAGGTGGCCCATAAGGGGAAAAGGAACATCCTACTCAGGCATGGGACCAGGGAAGGGTCATCTGGTCCTATGATAGTTCGTTGTCTCAGCTTGAAGGCTAGGAGGGGGTGAGCCACTCCTTTAGGCATGATAATTACCTAGCTATGAGTGGGGGGTGGTAGAGCCTCCTTTCTCCACTGGGATAAAGGCCCAGGCCAGGCAGCAGGGAGGGGAAGGAGGCAACTGGACCATCAGAGGACAAGCCATGGATGCTGCAAGCCTCTTCTTCTTGGCTGTCTTCCTGGGGCTCCTTCTGCTCCTAGTCCATAGACCCCAGAAGGGCAACCTCCCTCCAGGGCCCCCACCTCTGCCTCTGCTAGGCAACCTGCTACACATTGCCCGCCATGCCATGTCTTCCTGGCGGTGAGCCATCCTTTTGTCTGGGTAACTGAGTGGGTGTAGGACCTCCCTGGGCCAGGGCTGTGCTGGGGCTGCCTACAGTGATGTAGTTTCCTGCTCTATTTTCTCTCTGGGTCAGAGCAGTGCTTTGGTATCCCTCAAGAGGAGGGGGTTCGGGAGAGGAGTGTGCTGGAGAACCCTGGATACCTTCCAAGAGAAGATCTGGGTCTGATGTCTGCTCCCCTGGGATTAAGTACTCTGAAATTATTCATCAATGAGGGAGATGTGGGAGGTCAGACTACTGGTAAAGGGGGAGAGGCCCTCAAAGAAGGGGAGCTCTGGAAGCACGTGTGAGTATGATGTTGTGCATAGGGGCACTGGGTTTGGTGTTTGGAAGACCTCGGTTCAAATCCCAGCCCTACCACCTATTACCTGGACAACCTTGGGCAAATCACTCAAATCCCTCACCTCAGTTACCTCATCTATAAAATGATGATGTTGAATTAAGTAACTTCTAAGGTCCTTTCTGCAGATAGGTGGCATCATAGTGCAGAAAGCACTTGGGCTTGGAGTCAGGAAGACTCATCTTCAAGATGAGTTCAAATCTAGCCTCAGACACTTAATAGCTGTGTGACCCTGGGCAAGTCACTTTACTCTTTTGCTTCAGTTTCTTCATCTGCAAAATGATGATGTTGAATTAAGTGACTTCTAAGGTCCCTTCTAGCCCTACATCAATGACCTAAAGGAGCAAGGTCTGAGGTCTTGGCTGGATATAGAAGCAGGTGAAGACAGAAGAAAAAGAAAAGGGAGAAAGGCTTGAGGATTTGAGGTCTGAGAACACGGGAATAAATTCTGATTCTTTCTCTTCTTAGCTGAAATCCCATCCTTTCTCTGTCCCTGCTACTGCTAGTGCCTTCCCTCTGAGATTATCTCATTTACCCTGGATATAACTTGCATACATGGAGTTGTTGACACATTGTTTTCTCTGTTAGAATGTGAGCTCCTTGAAGGTTGGGACTACTTTTGCTTTTCCTAGTACTGCAAGCGCTTAGCACACAGAGTGCCTGGATCATAGGAGGTTGGTAATCAATGCCTATGGACTTGACTTACTAGCTGCGTAATTTGGGGAAAAGCACTTAGCATCTCTGGCCCTCAGTTTTCTCATCTGTAATATAAGGAGATTAGAACTGATGAGCAGTGTCAGCGTCACATAGACACAGATCCTTGCACGGTGGACAGTAGCTTAGAAAATCTCAATTTAGCATTATCTATGTTGTAATGTACATTTATTTTATTAAACATTTCCCAATTACATTTTACTCTGGTTCAGGCCACATTTGGCTAGTGGGCCAAGAATTTTACATGTCTGCACCGAATGATCAATAAAGCCCTTTCTCTCTAAATATCGAAGATTCCATGAGTGTAGAACAAAGGACGTCAGAACTGGAAAGGACCTTAGAATTTGTTGTTCGGTTCTTTTCAGTCCTGTCTGACTCTTTGGGATACCATTTGAGGTTTTCTTGGCAAAGATAGTATAGTGGTTCGCCATTTCCTTCTCCACCTCATTTTACAGATGAGGAAACTGAGGCAAACAGGGTCAAGTGACTTGTCCAGCCTCAGTCATTTAGTGAGTGTTGAGGCTGGATTTGAACTTAGGAAGATGAGTCTTCCTGACCACAAGCCCAGTACTCCACCCACTGCACCACCTAGCTGAGCTTAGAATAGAGGATGCTAATCTGAGAAAGAAATTAGAGACCATATTATCTAAGACCTCAGTTTTAAACCTATGCCTTGGGGCCCAGGACAGAGGTGGACAGAGCTTTGAGACCATGGGTATCCAGGACCTGTCAGGAGCATGACAGAGTGGGTGGGTCTGCCCCACAGTTTTGAGATAAGTATGGGGATGTGTTCACTGTCTGTCTGGGCACCCGGCCGGTGGTTGTCATATGCGGACCAGAGGCTGTGAAAGAAGCTGTGGTGAAGAATGCAAAGGTGTTCAGTGGCCGTGATCCTTGCCATATCTGATTCAGTCTTCCAGGGATGTGGTGAGCAGGATGTGGGGAAACTATATGTGTGTGGGTAGTGCAGAGGGTGAAGATCAGGACAGGAGGAGTTCAGTGAGGAAAGGCAGTGGGATTGTGAAGACCAGCATCAGGATGGGACTCGAGGTATAGAAGAAGAGGAAGCCAGAAAAGTTTGGGAATCAGTGACCTGGGGGAGATGAGTTATGGGAAATGATGCAGGAAAGAGCTAGGGAGAGAAGATTGGGGAGGAGGGTGATAGGGAGTCAGGGAAGAATAATGTAGTGGATAAGGTATGTGGAGGAGGGACATTGGAGAAAAGGGAGGGAAAGCCAGAGAAGAGTGACCTAGGGAAAGAGGGTGGAAGGCAACATCAGGATGGGGGATGAGAATTGTGGGGGTGAGGAATGTCGGGGCAAGAATAGTAAGATCCAAAAAGAGTTATGTGGGGGAGGATGTTGGAGGGCATGGTCTTGAGGGTTAAATATGTGATATATTGATGATATGAGTGGGCAAGGGTCTTAGCTCCCTCCCTCTTTCCCATCCCCTCTTCCTTTCTCTTTCCCCCGGGATTCTTTTGCAGTGGTAGACCACAACATTGGAAGACACTTTGCAGATTCTCAATTACTACCCTCAGGGACTTGGGGACGGGAAAGAAGAATGTTGAAGATATCAGAAAGACTGAAGCCCAATGCTTGGTAGAGGAACTCCAGAAATCCCAGGGTGAGGAGAGGAGACAGCAGAGACAGATGCAGACATGCAGAGGGGAGACAGATACACAGACAATAAAAGGGAGAAATGTAAAGACTCAGACAGGCACAGAACAAGAGAAGAAAGGGAACGGGAGAGCATGAAGATTAAGCACAAAAGAAAACTCAAAATGGTTTTCTCAGAGTCCCCCAACATGTGACATCTACATGAGGCAAGTAAACAACTGTGCTGTAATAGCAATTATTCAGGGGATCGGTTCATACGTGCCAATTTTACATAGGTAAAAATCCAGCCAAAGGACTTGAATGAGGTCAAAGTGCAACACATATTTTACTCAACATACGTGTTGAGGCCGCTAGGTGGCACAGTGGCTAGAGCGCTGAACCTGGATTCAGAAAGACCTGAGTTCAAATCTAACCTCAGATACTTCCTAGCTGTGTGACCCTGGGGAAGCCACCCAACTTCTGTCTGCCTCAGTTTCCTCATCTGTAAAATGGGGATACTAATAGCATGGACCTCCCAGGGTTGTCGTGAGCATAAAATGAGATAATATTTGCAAAGTGCTTAGCACGATGCCTGGCACATACTAAGTGCTATAGAAATGGTGACTATTGTTGTTGTTATTTTTATTACTCACCAGGGAGTACTCTGCTGAGCTGTTCCAGATCTGCCACTTCTCTGCCCTGCTTAGTGCAGAGTCAGTGCCCTTCCGGCAGGCTGATGCTCCAGATGGGGCTTCGCCTGCGGTTTCTCTCTGATTCCTGGGATGATATATTAATTGACTATTAGAATATGAAACATTATTTATATCTGGCTTGATTATCTGCACCCCTTGTAAGTACTTCTCTTTCTCAGATCTCTTTCCTTACCATTCATAGGTAATGACACTTAGTATTTTGCGAGCATGTATGTATTAATAACATGTATTTGAAATGCAAAAGACAATATCAACCCTCCCCACCACACCCACTCTCTCCCATGTCTCCAGTGTGGATGTTGCTGTTTCCAAAGCATGAATAATGGCAAGCTCATAGAAAAGGAATGGGGGAGAGAGCGTTTTACACTCTCATCTTGTGCTCAAAGATCCAGAAAAAAGTAGAGATTATGGAATTCTGCCTGGTTCACTAGCCACAGGGTTCATAGTAGCTACAGGCATTCAGCCAGTTCTGGGCAACATCGCCTGTGGTATAGGATATACTCTTCCCCTCTAGGTTCTGCTCCAAGGTCCCTTGTCAGGCTCACTGCTTATGACTTCTGTCATCTCCCCTCCCAAAGTTGGAATGGGAAAGAATAGAAGAAAGGAGAGAGGACAAGTCCCAGATGGTGTCCTTTTCTCTCCTACTCCTTTCACACAATGGACTCCAGAAGTGGGAAGAGATGGTCCTTTCCCTTTCCTGGAGTTTTAGAATTTGCTCCCTCTGTTAATCATTTTCTCTGGCCCTGAGGATTTTCACAGAGACAAAAGAAACAGATTATCCTGGGCTACCAAAGAAAACAAAGAGACAGAGAGGAGACACCTAGGAGCTTCTTCCCTCTCCCCTAAATTCCCTCCTTTCTTATCTCTCCTTTGTCCGGGGGCCCTTCTGGACCCCACCTTCCTTTTCCATTCAGTCATGGCCAACATCATCTGCTCTCTTGTGTTTGGCAAGCGCTTCGCATACCAGGATATTGAGTTCCAGGGATTGCTGAACATGTTAACTGAAGCTTTTACCATTATCAGCTCCTCCTGGATTCAGGTGTGACTTGGGGACCCAAGGAGGGCGAATACAGGGGTGCACAGGGGGACACCATGGACACAGAGAGAAGGAACCAAGAGATAATAAAGGGAAGGGAGCACATAGGGAGGGAGATAAGGGGAAACGGAAAGGAGAGGACAGAGAGGGAAGCATGCGAGGAGGGGGAGGAGATACAGGGAGGCAGTGAAGACTGTTTTGTATCCCCAGAGCCAAGCAAGGGGACAAGAACACAGCAAGTGATTAAAAAAGGCTTACTGAAATCTAGGGAGACTGAGAAAGACGGGGAAAAGATAAGAGACAGACACACAAAGATAATGTTGGAGCAAGAGACAGCATGACCTTACTAGTCCCTAATATGGTGACAATGATGATGATAATAATAATTCTATTTATACAGCACTTTAAAGTTTGGGAATCCCTTTACAAAGATTGCCTCATTTCATCCTCACAATGGTCAGTAAGTGTCTGAGGCTTAATTTGAACTCAACACTTGCTATCAACTGTATCACCTAGTTGCAGTAGGGATAGGACACACATATATGTGACATTTATGAGAGACAATGACATAGCTCCTGTGCAGTATTCATTTGGAATATTAAATTATATTTCCAGTCATGTAGACAAAATCCAGAAGGAAGAAAAGGGAGGATGGACAAAAGGACGGGGCATGGGGACATAGAGCTATGGTGTTTGGAAGGGGCAGGTTGGGGCTGAGGGTAAGGGAAGGTCACGGTGGGAAGGAGGGCATTTGGATCAATTCCAGTGAAGTGTGCTGAGAGATGCAGAACCTGCTGGGGCTGGGGTCAGCCAGGCCTGAGCCCTACCCCTTGTCCTTTCTCCCCAGTTGTCTGAACACTTCCCATGCTTGCTGAAGTGTTTTCCTGGGCCCCATCGCCGAGTGTTGAAAATTGCTCAGCAACACCAAAGACTTTATTGCTAGCAATGTTGAGAAGCACCAAGAGAGCCTGGACCCCAGGGTCCTGCAAGACTTTGTCAACAATTTCCTGCTCTGCATAGAGAAAGTAAGTCTCCCTTCCTTCCCCTCCCTCAACACACAGGAACTGGTGAGACTCACAGAAAAGGAATGTGATGGGTGTGGGGGGGGGGGTTGTGTGTGTTGTGTGTGTGTGTGTGTGTGTGTGTGTGTGTGCGCACAGAGAAGGAGGCAGGAAGAGACACAGAGAAACCCAGGAAAGATGGAGAGATAGAGGGGCATGGGGAGAGGGACAACGGGAAGGGAGAGCTGAAGGGGAGGGATAGAGAGACAGGGGTGAGGAGGAAGAAAAACCAAGACAGAGAGAAAAGGGTGATGCTAAGAGACAAGGAGAGGGAGATATGGGAAGGGAAACACTAATGCACATACGGGCTGACAAAATGGAGATAGAAAAGGACAGAGATCAGTTCAGACAGGAAGAATCAGTCCGTGAGATGGGCCCCATAAAGAAGAGGCAGTGAGATGCATGGAAGGATTCTGCTGGCTCTCTGTGTCCCCTCCTTCTGTATTTGTTGTCAACCACCCTAGGAGAAGGAGGTCCCAGGTTCTGAGTTTGATCATAAGTCCCTCATCTTTACCGTCCTGAATTTGTTCTTTGCCGGCACTGAGACAACCAGCACCACTCTGCACTATGGCTGCCTCCTGCTTCTCAAATATCCCTGGGTGGCAGGGTGAGCAGGCATTTTGGGAGGGCATCCCTGGGGCTCCTGAAGGTGAGAGTACTGAGAGCCCAGAGGCTAACATTGTGGTGCTTGTGTTACCTCTGGCTTTATAGGGGACCTTAGGCAAGTCCTTCCCTTCTCTGGGACTCAGTTTTCCCATGTAGAAAATAGCATAGGATCCAGAAAAGACCTGGACAAACTAGAACATTGGACTGAATCTAGTAGAATGAATCTATTAGGAATTAGATTAAATTAAAGTTTTACATCTTGTTAAAAAAAGAACTCAGGTATAAGGTGGGGAGTCACAGTTAGACAATAGCTTAGAAAAGATCTGAAGGTTTTAGTAGGCTACTTGCTCAATATGCATCAGCCATTGGCTGTACCAGCCAGAAAAGGGACCTTGGACTCCATAAGGAGGGACATAGTTTCCAGGAACAAGGAGGTACTAGTTCTGCTAACCTTGTACTCCACCCTCATCAGAACATAACTAGAACATTCTGTATGGTTCTGGACATCACGATTTAGGAAAGGTGCTGATAAGCTGGACAGTATCTGGAGGAGGGCAACCATGGTGTTGGAAGGCCTTGAGTCCTTGTCATACGAATAGCAATTTAAGAAACTATGTATGCTTAACCTGGAGAAGAGAAGACTTTGGGGATAGGAGGTGGGGCCAGGAGGTGATAGCATCTGCTAGTATCTGAAGGACAGTCCTGTGGAGGAAGAAGTAGCTTTCTACTTGCCTCCAGGAAGCAGAGTCAGGGGCAATGGGGGGAAATGACAAAGTGGCCAACTTGAGACAAGGAAGTTTCTTAACTGTGAGAGCTGTTTCAAAGTAGAAGCAAATGGCTGGTTCGGGAAGCTGGGTGGGCAACCCCCTGGCTAGGGGCCTCCAGGCTGGTGCTGACCACTTGCTGGGTGTGTTGTAGTGAGAATTCTTCTTTCAGAGTGTAAATTGGTCCAGATGGCCACAGAGGCTCCTGCCAAGTCAAAAAATGTCAAGGGAAACTTGGATGGTCTTCCAAGGCACCTTCCAGTTATGATGCTCAGTGAAGCTCTCAAACTTTGTCCACATTTAAGCTAAGCCGCTTCAAGCAGTTTCTGGGAACGTCCTGAGAATCAGACCCATATCTTGAACATGTCTGGCCTCAAGAGAGACAGCTAAGTGGTGCAGTGGATAGAGTGAGGAAGACCCGAGTTCAAATCAGGCCTCAGACACTTAACTAACTATGGGACCTTGGGTAAGTCATTTAACCTCTGCCTGCCTCAGTTTACTCTCAACTGTAAAATGGGGATAAAAATAACCCCTATCTCCCAGGGTTGTTGTGAGGATCAAATGAGATGAATTAGATAAAGTGCTCTGCAAAGTGCCAGGCAAGTAGTAGGTGCTATATGAATGGTAACTATTATCATTATCACCATCACTAATAATGATAATCATGAAAGAGACAGTGAAAAAAGAAGATTCCAGAAGGTGGATACCTTGAGACAGCAAGAAACAGAGGTGGCCTTCCCCCTCTAGATAATTTACCCAAACATTAGGTAAGACCAGCCTGAGAAACAAATCCCTTTGAAATGCTATTCTTTCCACTTCCTCATTCAGAGAATTGTCCCCTTATCCCTACACTGGTTTCCTACCTCACATTCTGACTCTGAAGAAATACTCTTTTCAGACTTGTAATAATGAATCAATGAATGAATGAATGAAAAAGCATCTAATAGACACTTGGTATATGCCAACCACTGTTCTAAGCGCCAGGGAGTCAAACAAAAGATAGAGACAGTTCCTGCCGGTAAGAACTCATACTCTTACTGGGGAAATAACACAATAAAGAAAGTTCATCCACAGGGCAGATGGAAACACCCAGAAGTCCTAAGGGGCAGTGGTCCAAGGGTTCTTAAGTTACACTGGTAGGTAAGTCAGATGAAAACACATTGATTAAACACTTGCTATGTGCCAGGCACTGTACTGGGATTATAAAGAAAACACTTCTGTCCTCAGGAAGTTGTCAGTCGAATAGGGAAAAATCCATATAACTTCAATTAATTCTGTACAAACTATATACACTGGATTCATTGAGGGTAATCAACAGAAGGGAAGTACCAGCATTAAAGGGGATCAGGAAAGTTTCTTTCAGAAGATGGAATTTTAGTTGAGACTTGAAGCAAGCCAAGGAAGCTAGGAGTTGGAGATGAGGAGCAAGAGTAAGGCAGGTGACAATTTCAGAGGTCTGGAAGTTGGTAAGACTTAGAGCACCTTAGAAAGTGGTGGCAGCGCAGGTGGTAAGGTCTAGAGGAAATTAAGAGGCAGTGTCAGAGAAGTGATAAGGCCTGGGAAGGACTCTTTATTTCACCAGGAGGAATTGAGTTAATAACTCCCATTTCATCCAAGTCCTGTGATTTTTTTTTTATCTTGGAAACAAAGCAGGGAATTAAGGGGCTTCTCCTACAGTAAGGGTTTCATAAATACTTGGGAAATGAGGACTTAAATGACCTTCTAGTTGGCTTTCCAAATGGCTTCTTAAAAGTTTAAGGAAACCTTGGTTATTCTTTATTCAACTCATGAGCACTTTGCAGGTAAGAGGCACATCAACGGTTGGTCTCTTCCATTATCCCAGACTTTCTTAGGCAAGTCAAATGTGAGTGCCTCTTAGAGATTCCAGGTTAACTTTTCCTGAATGGGCTCCATTGTGGAAGTGGTCAGAGTTGTTGTAGTAAGTCGTTTTTCAGTCCTGTCTGACACTCCATGACTATGTTTGGGGTTTTATTACTTGGTTGTCCTTTGTTGAGGAGGACCAAATGACATCACTATGTTAGAGTCAAGTTACAGAGTGTCTGATTGGTGGTCAGACCAATACGAGCTTGGAATGCTCTACCACAGGCCAAGCACAAACAGTCTATGTGAACATTTGGAGTGGATTCTCTAAATTTGCGTATCTCAAATTTCTTCTGAGCTACTTCAATTCTGCTTTGCTCATAGAGCACAGCACCTTCTCTGATGAGGGCACACTATGCTAGGTGGTCCTGTGCCAGTGTCTGCCATGTCACCCAATCAATTCCAAAGTTCTTAAGAGAGACCTTGAGAGTGTCCTTGTACCACTTTTTCTGACCACCATGTCAGCTCTTGCCCCATGTGAGTACTCTGTAACATAGTCCTTTTAGCAAGCATACATTTGGCATTTGAACAATGTGGCCAGCCCATTAGATCTGAGCTTTATGCAGTATAGTTGAATGCTTGACAGTTTGGTTTGAGGAAGTACCTAAGTGACTGGCATCTTATCCTGCCAGGTGATCATCAGAATCTTCCTGAGGCAGTTCAAATGAACTATCCTGCTGGAAAACCCTGGGGAGTTCTCATGTTTTCATTTAGCAGCTTCTGAATTTCCCCATTATTTTCATCAGATCAGTCGGTGTTTGTGAGTGTTCTGACCTGGATGAGCAAAAGCAATGCTACACACCAAATCTCTGAAAGGGATTTTCTTGGCAGAAGTACTGGAATGGTTTGCCATTTCCTTTTCCAGCTCATTTTATAGATGAGGAAACTGAGGCAAACAGGGTCAAGTGACCTGCCCAGGGTCACACAGCTAATATCTGAGGCTAGATTTGATTTCATGAAACTGAATCTTCCTGACTTCAGGCCTGGCACTCAATTCACAATGCCACCTAACTGCCCATGTCAGAGTTCTTTTGCCTTATTTTGAATGCCACCAGACTGCTTGATAAAGCAGTGGCACCCACTAATCTGCGTGTTCTCCACTTTCGCTCTGGGGCCCTTCTGTGAATTGGGTTTACATGTCCCTTCCTCTGCCCCAGAGAAAGTCCAGGAAGAGGTTGATCGGGTAATAGGGAAGAACCGTTCTCCAGAACTCCAGGATCGAGCCAAAATGCCCTACACTGATGCTGTCATCCATGAAATCCAGAGATTCAGTGACCTCCTCCCTCTGCATATACCTCACATGGTGACTGAGAATACCTCCTTCCGAGGCTACTTACTTCCCAAGGTAAAGTCATTTGGGGTCCTCGAGTCTTTGGAGTGGTGAGTGCCCAAAGTCAATGCTTGCAGCACCCCTGATGTGGGCACACTATGCTTCTCCCTTCCAGTGTTAGAAATCCTAGAATTTCCCCAGAAGTAAGGGGAGCTACGTTGCTACCTACTTTGAGCCCTTCTCCCTCACATTCACACCAGGGTACTGATGTGTTCCTTTCCTGAGCTCCAGTCTGAAAGATCCTCATCATTTTCAGGAGCCACGTATCTTTGACCCCAACCACTTCTTGGATACCCAAGGAGCTCTGAAAAAGAATGAAGCCTTCATCCCTTTCTCCTTGGGTAAGTACATGTCAGTGAGACACACACACACAGAGGTGGAGAGAGAGAGAGAGAGAGAGAGAGAGAGAGAGAGAGAGAGAGAGAGAGAGAGAGAGGGAGGAAGGGGAAGAGAGGGAGAGAAAGAGGGAGAAAGGGAGAGAGAGAGAGAGAGAGAGAGAGAGAGGAGAGAGAAGAGAGAGAGAGAGAGAAAGAGAGAGAGAGAGAGAGGCAGGCTACAACTCTGCCTGTACTTGTCAGTTATGGAACCTTATATCAGGATGGGTGCCAACCATCAAACAAGGTATAGGTTGATTAAACAGAATGCCAGCTTAGAGCCTTGCAATGATGCCTTGCCTGGCTGGATACCAAGTTATAGAGAAAGAGAAGTAGAGGAGTGTTGTAACAGAAAAATAGGCAGTTTTCCCCCAAAGAGATATCTGCATCAAACAGAAGTGGATCTCTCCTTTTCTAATCTGGGTTTTCCTAAGTAATACTAAAAATGGTGGACTTTTTTCCCCATTAAGAGTTCTCTCTTTATTAAAAGAAACAAACTATTTTCCTTTAAAAATTTATTGACAGCTTTCATTTTTGTACTTCCTTAATTTCAAAAATATTCCTCCTACGCCATCTACCAGAAAGCTAATCCTTATTGAAACAAACAATAAAGAAGAACAAAAACTTTCCAGTAAAATTAAGCAGTGTGTCAACTGAGCCCAACATTATCTGCGGCCCCCCCCCCGTCTCTACCGCCATCCAATCTTTAGGCCCTCTCCCAACTTCCACAAAGAGGGGAGGGTTGCTATCTCCTTTATTTAGTGTAGGATAATAATCTACATAATAAATCCCTTTTCTCTGGCACCTGGAGGTTTGCAAAAGGTTTGCCACAACTGGCCTTACGAGGTGGGCAGTGCAAATATCATTCCCATTTTGCCAATGAAGTAAGAGAAGAGAAGGGAAGGGAACTCACTAAGGTGATTCAATGAATTATTGGCATGGGCCAAACCCAAGCCTTGTTCCTATGACTCCAAATCCAGGGTTCTTTTCCCATACCAGGGAAAGCAATTGGGTCTTTGCTCCATTTTGGAAGCTGGGCTCATTGGGGATGTGGGTGGGTGAGGTGACAACTTAACCTTTGCTTTTATTACCTCTTGGACAGCTACTCCTATGCCCTGAGGGGCAGTGTGTTTAGTGGTTAGAGGTCTGGAGAAGACCTACGATTGAGTCCCAGCTTCCAATTTAATGCCTTCTCCCTCCACCAACTAGGTGGTCTTGAACCAGTTCCTTCCTCATTCTGGACCTCAGTTTTCTTCTCTGTAAAATAATAGTGTTGCACTTGGTAACCTCTAAGTTATCTCCCATTTCTAAATCTATGATCTTATTAGAAATGGAACAGGGTTTTGGGGTGAAAACAACAAAAATGAAAAATGTCAGAAGACGTAGGGGACATCTTAACTATGATAGGTTGGTGAGCAGAAGGATAGGCATAGAGCAGAAAGGGAAGGAACACAGAACTCTTGGAGCTAGGGAACGGAGAGGTGACCCTTCCTGTAGAGGAGGATCTAGATGCTCTGGGAGGAAAGCCTTGGTCCTTCAAGGAATGACTTGGATATCCCTGTGCTTGTCAAGTGAGAGGTCAGACACAATGTGGCAGGTGGTGACTTCCCAGCTGAGGAGGACAGAGGGAGAAGCTGGTCAAGAAAAGAGATCACTGCTGCCATCCATGGACATGTGTCTAGACCCTGGCAGGGAACCTTCGGACATTTGTCAAATTTGATGACTATGCCAGTGACACCTGTGGCCCAAATGATATTGCCAGATGGAATCTAGAAACCACTGCTAAGGAATACAGAGTGTTAGGTGAGAAACCAAAGATCTCTGAAGGGATAGATAGTATTTTCATCATTATTGCTGATTGGAGGGAAAGGACTTTCCCAAGAAAAAGGGTTGTTTGTGAAAAAGGGCAGCTGATTTAGAAGATGATTCCTGAGAAGGGTGTATGGAATTGATCAGGGGAGTTCCCTACTCAGTCAATGGATTAACTAGCATTCATCAAAAACCTACTACATATGTGTCACGTATTGTGTTAGGCACTGAGGATACAGTGATGTAACCGGGCTCTCAACTGTAACAGGCATTCTGCATGCTGCTGCATATGTGGAAGGAGATTTGACTCTCAATGGTGGAGAGAATGCTAAATTGTGACAATGGACACCTACATAATGGGTGGGAATGATGCTACAACTTTGGGAGAGAGAAACAGGTGTGCTGCCATGCATTCTTTGGAAGAGACACACAGAAACAGACTTTGGAAGCTGCAAACTTGTAGGGAAAGCTCATACCAAGAGAGGTGACCTGACCTCTATCATGCAGAAAGTCCCTAGGGCACAGGGAAAGGTTGAAGTCTTAGGGGAGGCAAGCTAGAAATCGAGGGCAGATTGAGAAGTCTGCACTTTCCACAGATATATATATATATATATGGCTTTGGATCAACCCAGACCAACCCAGCACATTCCTTATGCAAGTGATCAGAGTCAGGTGAAGACAGCATTTTCTTCAAGAGGACTTTTCTTTTGCATACATGACAGCTCCCAAAATGCTCCAGGCTTGGTTAGAAGCCGGGTCATAAATACAACAAACAAACTATTCCCAATTCTCAAGAAACTTGGGTAGCTTTCAGGGCGGGTTTGGTTGTGGTTTCTCCCTTTGGTAGGGAGTTCCCAAGGAACACCCTGTCCCAGCATAGAATACTACCTGCCCTGCAGTTTATAGTCTAAGAGAGCTGCCTAGGGCATGGAGAGATTAAGGGACTCGTGTAGGTTTACACAGTCAAGGACTTGAACCCAGATCTTCCTGATTGTAAGGTGGGCTCTTGATCTACTCTGCCTGGGATGGGCCTTTCTTTAGGACTTTACTTACTTCTCTCTGTGGAGGGAGGTCAGTGTCCATTAATACCTTGAGGGGGTATTGAGAGTAGCTCCTGGTCCTCCAGGGTGATTTAAATGGCTCATCTGTTGGGGATCAGAACTACCTCTTCGTACTGGGTCACCATTCAAGGGGAACTGCACCTTTGGGCTCTTTGGTCTGTACCTCTTTGTGGAGGATGAGACAGAGAGTTGTAAAGCAAAGAGCAGATCTGGGTTCATGGGAGAGGGGCAGTGCCCTCACTTCCACCAGCACCTTTGAAGTTAGATGATTGCATTGGGACAGAGATTCGTTGGAGCTCAAGGTACTTTCATCTATGGTGGCCAGAGAGAAGATTTTTGAATTTCAGCTTCCTGGCCTTAGAGGGACAGTGGCTTAACATCTTAGCAGGAGAATTCAAAGAATCATAGGATTTCAGGGTTGGAAACGACCTCAGCAGCCATCTGGTTGGAACTCATACAGTCAAAAGGACTTTCCACTGCCTCATTCCTTACAAGTGACCATACTCTGCTTGGGGACCTACAGTGAGGGGGAAACACAGTCTCTACTGAGGCATCCTCCTTCACTTTGGGATAGTGACAGGAACTGGACCTAGGATTTCATTATCCTAGAGGGTTCATCAGTGAGGGAACCCCTTCTACCAATCGAGGTCAGCCACCTTCTTGGAAACTTAGGGTCTGAGAGAGCTGCCTACAGCTTTGAAAAGTGAAATGACTTGCCTGAGGTCACACAGCCGGAATAGGTCAGAGACAGGAGTCAAATTCAAGTCTTCCTGACTTAGAGAGCAGATTTTTATGTACCTCACCCATTCTGCTGCTTCCAATTTGGGATAGCAATGATGATGATGATGTTGCTAATGATGATGATGATGATGATGAAGATGATGAAGAAGTTCTTCTTGACATTTAACCTCAACCAACTTCTACAAGTTACACCTAATTCTACCTTCTGAGGCCAAGCAGAACAGAGGACGAGTCAGTCCCAATATCCTGGATGGATGGTGGTGTGCAATTTGCTGGGCAGCCACAGCCCCAAGGTGGTTGTTTTTAGCAATCACAACCCTGGGAGTTCCAGGATCTAGCCCTCTAGAAATAGGAATAGGGAGTTCCTGGAAGTGCCATCCCCTTAGAGAGAGGAGGACTGAAATATGGTTCCTTCCAATGTTATGGAGAAGGAAGAAGCTAACTCCTCTTACTGAGAAGCTAGAGCTGCCAAGGAGCTCATCTCTCTGGAAGACTGGATCCTGCACCCATGACTGGGTTGCTAGATAGCCAACTCTGAGCCTGGTAGTTGTCCAGGAAACCCATCTTCTTTCTAGGAGGCTGGGGCTCAGTACTCTGAAGACTCATCTTGTTAATCAAGGAATTCCCCTGATCAACCTCTACCATGGGGTTTTCATTTCTGGTCCACAGCTCGAGTCTGAATTAGTCAGTTCATCAATAAGCATTTACTAAGCTCTTACTGTATGCCAGGCAATAGGCTAAGGGATGGGGCTACAAAGAAAGGTAAAAAACCACAGTCCTTATCCTTGAGGAGCTCACATTCTAATGGGGGCGGGAGACAACATGTAAATAACTAGGTATGACCAAGATCTATAAAGAATAAATAAAAATAATCTGAAAGGAAAAGGCTTTAGCACCTGGGATGTGGGTGGGTACACTTTGCGCTTAGTAACTCTTTTTTTTTTTTTTGGTGAGGCAGTTGGGGTTAAGTGACTTGCCCAGGGTCACACAGCTAGTAAATGTCATGTGTCTGAGAGTGGATTTGAGTTCATGTCCTCCTGACTTCAAGGCCAGAGCTCTATCCACCTCACCACCTAGCTGCCCCAGGGCTTACTAACTCTTGAGGGAAGAGGTAGAAGTGAGAGGATAGAGCATTCCAGGTATGGAGGACAGCCAGTGCAAAGGTGTGTAGAGTTGAGGAGGTGTTCTTGTCGATCCTTCATTCTTGAACAGGACCAATGACATCACAGGATGATATCTTGACTTGTGTATGAACTGGATTTAAGTGAGGCAGAGCTGTGCAAAGTCATCAGCGAAGTCCAGTGGCAGAACAAAGGTCAAGATGTTTGAGGAGGTACAAGTAAGCCAATTTCATTGAACTACAGAGTGAATAAATGAAGGAAGACTGGGTGAGAAGGAATGGGCCAGCTCAGGAAGAGCCTTACATGCTTCGTATTTTAAAGACTTCATATTTGATCCTGGAGCAATAGGGAGCAATTAGAACTCATGGAGGGGCAGCTGTGTGGTGCCACAGTGGATAGAGTACCTCATCTTCCTGAGTTCAAATCTGGCCTCAGACAATTACTAGTTGTGTGACCCTGGGCAAGTCATTTCACCCTGTTTGCCTCAGTTTCTTCATCTGTAAAATGAGCTAGAGAAGGAAATGACAAACCACTCTGATCTCTTTGCCAAGAAAACCCCAAATGGGGTCATAGGGGGTCAGATATGATAGAAAAGACTGAACAACAGAACTCACTGAACAGAGGGGTGACATGGCTAGACCCATGCTTTAGAAAAATCACCTTGGCAACTGAGTGGAAGATGAATTGGAGGTGGGAGAGACTTGAGGCAGGGAGACTAGTTAGGAGGCTATTGTAATGGTCCAGCTAAGAGGTGATGAGGACCTGAACTAGGGTGGCAGCTGGGTGAGAAGAAAGGAGACCTATTCTGATAGATGTGAGATTGAGAACAAGATTAAGCAATGGGTTGGATGTGTGGGGTGAAAATGAGGACTCAGGGACGACACTAGAGGTGGCTAGGCCCATTTCATCTTCATCTCAGGAGACTGAAAGAATTGTCAGATACACTTGCTGGGCCACTGTGAGTGAGCGCTGAAAGACTGTGAAGAATGGGAGAAGGGCAGGGGTCTCCTGGGTTTTCCAAAACAAAAGGAAGGAAATGGAGTCTTTGAATTATAAGCCATTGAACATGACTTCTATTCTTGGCAAAATTTTGTAATGAGATGGTTAGTGAATCTGGGAAAAGGCATCATGACCACAAGGAGCCAGCCACAACTTCTTCCTGAAAGAGACCTTATGTCAGATTGACTTCATTTCCCCTTTTGAAAAGGTTACTAGACTAGATCAGGGAAAGGCTATTGACCCACATTATTTTTTTGTAGACATACCAGATTTTTTTCCAGCATTTCTCTTTTCTTTAGTTTTAAATTTTATTTTAAACTTAAACACAAATTAAGGAAGGAAAAAGAAAAAAACTGTATCACTTTGGGATAGTGGCAGGAATTAGACCTAGGATTTCATGAGTCTAGGGGACTCATCAGTGAGGAAACTCCTTCTACCACTCCAAGTCAGCCACCTTCTTGGAAACTGAGGGTCTGAGAGACTTGGCAACAGCTTTGAGAAGTTAAATGACTTGCCCAAGTTCACACAGCCAGTATAAGTCAGAGACGGGAGTCGAATTCAAGTCTTCCTGGCTTACTAGCCATGTATGTCACAGAACATAAGAGAGAATTCAATATAGAACACTAAACTTCCATTTCAAGGAAACCTATACAATAAATACTACAAAGCCATCCAACTTTTTTGGTTTCCTTTTGTTTTCTTTTGTTCTCTGTTGTTCACTTTTTATTCTCTTCCCCCACTCCACAAATCTACGGTTAAAGAATGGATACACACACATACATAAACACATAAGCATATATACATATACATAGATATCTATAAACATACACATATATACACGGATACACTTATACACATGTGTAAGACCGTACCATGCTTATTTCTACTTGGCATCTGTTTCTCTGAAGGTGGATAGCATCTTCCTTCATAAGTCCAAGTCTTCCCATGTTTTTCTAAATCAACCAACTCATCATTTCCTACACCATAGCAATATTCCAGCCCCATCACATTCTATCTGAGAGATTGTGTGTGAAAGTTCCCCCTAATTTTCTGTATTTCTTCTATTCTTGGCTGCATAGGCTTTACTTATACAAGAAAATTTTCATTTAAAATATTCAAAAGTATCTATTTTATGCTTCAACAATGCTTTCACCTTATAATTTAAGGTCTCATTTTTATAGCATTTCCTGAAAGCAACATATTTTTGAATTCAAATTTTTGATCTGCTATCTCTTTCCATTTTATGGGCAAATTCATCCTACTCACATTCTCATCTATAATTACGTGTTACATACATTCCTTCTTCCTGTTTTTCCTCACTATCATTCCTACCCTATTCCTATCCCTCCTCACTCCTCTGCTTTACTTCTACCCCTACCTTGCCCTCCTCTTCCTTAACCTTCCCCCCTCCAAGAATCCATCCCTCATCCTCTCCCTCCACCCTATCCCCTTGCCCTATTGCTTCTTTCTGGATTTATAAATAGATACATACACACATACATAAGCACTTATGTTGTTTATACATACATACCTACATACATACACCCACATACATATACACACATATATGTTGTTCCCTCTTTAATCTATTCATGTTAGCCTAAACACCCTTCTATACTTGCCCCCCCATCCTGTTACATTATCCTCTTATTTCTTTATAAATTATACCCTTCTAAATGTGTATGTTGTTCTCTGTTTAACCCAGACATGATGTGAGTAGGGTTCCAGCACTACGAGCCTTCCTCCCCCATCTGATTCCTTTGTATCCATTCTTCCTCCTGTGCCTCATTTGCATGAGAAAATTATTCTTTTTACCTTTTCTGCATAATTTTCCTTTTTTAGATTCACATCATACTCAGCCCTACCCCAATCTTACTTCCCAACTAGGCAATTACTAATGACGATTTTACGCATACAGCTCACATTTCCACGTATAAAAAGCACATAATTTGTCCTTATTGATTCCTTTGTAATTGGTCTTTGGTGTTTATCTTGTATTTCTCCTGGCTCTTGCATGCCAAATATTCTATTCAGTTTGATCTTTTTGAGACAAAATCCTGAAAATCTATCAATTCATTGAATGTCCATTTTTCCATTCAGGATTATACCTAACTTTGCTGGGTATGATATTTTTGGCCACAACCCCAGTTCTTTTGCTCTTCAATTTATAGTGTTCCAAGACCTGCAGTCTTTTAATGTAGCTGCTGCTAGATCTTATGTAATTCTAACTGTGGCTCTGTGATATTGGAATTTTTTTTCTGGTTTCTCCTTAATACTATTTTCTCCTTAATTTGGGGGTCCCAAATTTAGCTGTGATATCCTCTAGGTTTTATCCTGGGATCTCTTTCAGGTAGCGATTGGTGGATTTTATTCTATTTCTACTTTCCCCTCTTGTTCTAAAACTTCAGGGCAATTTTAAAATTATTTCTTGTATTATTGTATCGAGATTCTTTTTTTGATCATAGCTTGCAGGTAGTCTGATTGTTATTATGTTTTCCCTTCTTGATCTGTTCTGCAGATCGGTTGGTTTTTACATTTCACATTATTTTCTATTTTTTCATTCTTTTTATTTTGTTTTCTATTATTTCTTGATCTCTTGTAACATCATTGGCTTCCCCTTGCCCAATTCTAGTTTTGAAGGAGTTGTTTTCTTCCTTAAGATTCTGGATCTCCTTTTCCAGTTGGTTGACTTTCTTTTCATACTCTTGATTTTCTTGGATTGTTCTCAGTTAAAACATTTTTTTCTTCAACCTCTTATTTGATTTTTAAAGTCTTTTTTGAGCTTTTCTAAGAATTCTTTTGGGGCAAGTGACCATTTTATGTTCCTCTTTGAGATAAGAGAAACTTTTTCTGGCTTCAGTATCCTCCTCTGAGGACAAACCTGGGTCTTCTCTCTTCCCATAGTAACTGTCTATGGTTTGATTCTTTCTCTTTTCTTTACTCATTTTTGTTCTGTTTAAATATTTGTTTAAAAAATTTTAGCAGCTTGTTATGATAATCACCTCTAGTCCTGGGGTGTGGTGGATGGCTCCTTTGGCCTCAGGTCCTTCTGTTATTTTTTGACCTTTGTCTTGGGCCCAACCTCTGCACTTTCCTCCTCCAAGCCACAGCTAAGACCCCCTGGCACACTATGCTGGAAATGCTCTTGCTCCTTGAGGACCCTACAGTGGCTAGAACCATCAGTTCTCCCCTCTGCTTGGAACCAAAACCAAGAACTCCGCTCTCCTGTAAGTGCCCACAGCCAGCAGTGTCCTCACTGTGTTGGTTCCTTTTCCCCAGGCACAGCTGGGCCTGCCGTCATCCATGGGCAGCAGAGGTTCCTTCAATCTTCCCCTGTCTGACTGCCCCCCCCCCTCCACTGTCTGTGAGGTGAGAATTCCTGTGGCTGAGACTGAGGCTACCTCCAAAACTAACTGTCCTTAGGACTTGTTGTTTGTTGTTTCAGCTGAGATAGCCTGGGTGCATTTACATTTCACTCAGAATGAACCTGCACCCTGAGATCTTTCTTCAGATCTTCTCCAGTTGTCCCAGGAGAACCACTGTTCTGTACCAACTCTTGGGGGTTTTTGTGTTTGTTTATTTTTTGCTGCTCTAGGTTCACCCTGAAATGCTATCTTGTCTTGTTTCTGGAGGAAATCTGGAGAGCTTAGAATTTTCTGACCTACTCTGCCATCTTCCCAGAATGTTTTCCAACCCAGTTTAGATAATGAATTTTAACCATGCATTTGACAAAGTTTCTTATAATGTTCTTTTTTGGAAAATATTTATATTTTATTTTTTTCCAATTACACATAATAGCAATTTTTAACATTTGTTTTTTTAAAAGTTTGTATTCTAAATTCTTTCCTTCCCTCCTTACCCTTCCTCCTCCTTGAGAAGGCAAGCGATTTGATATAGATTATATATGTGCAGTCACACAGGACACATTTCCATATTGGCTAAGTTGTTAAAGAAAAGACAAACAAAAACACCAATCCAAGAAAAATAAAAAGAGTAAAAGAGTATGCTATGATTGGCATTCAGACTCCTAGTTCTTTCTCAGGAGGTGGATAGGAGTTTTCATCTTATGTTCTTGTGACCAAAATAGTGATATGTGGCCTAGAAGATGGCACAGTTAGCTGGATTCAGAGCTAGTTGAATGGTCAGATCCCCAAAGTACTCTTAAATGGTTTGATATGCAGTAGTAGGAGGTCTCCAGTGGAGTGCCCCAGGGATCTGTGCTTAGCTCCATGCTGTTTAACCTAGAATCATAAAGGCATGAATGGCGTTCTTATTAAAGATCCCCACAACACAAACCCGTGTGGGTGAGCTAACGTACTAGATGACTGAATCAGAATCCAAAAAAGATTTTGGTGGGCTCTAAGGCCAAAACTAAGACGATGAATTTAACAAGGATACACGTAAAATCTTATATATGGGATCAAAAAATCAATACAAAAATATAAACTCAAACTTTATCTTAAGAGGACCTACAACTGCTATATGAGTCAACCATGTGAGCCAATAAACAAATGGGATCTTAAGCTACATGGAGTGAGGGATAGTGTCCAAGGCTGTGACAGTTGATTGTCCTTCTGTCTTCTACCCTAGTCAGAACCTATCCAAATCATTGTGTTGAATTCTGGCCATCACATTTTAGGAAAGACATTGATATGTAGGAAGGTGACAAGAAGGGGCCTTGCGATCCTGCCATTTGGAGAACAGTCATAACTAGGAACTTGGATACCCAAGACAAATTCAGTCGGGGCAGATGTAGAGCCATGGGGCAGGTGGAGGATCCAAGGTGTGATCAATCCTATGACCACACTGTGCCAGGCACCTTATGACCCACACTGTGCTAGGCACTGTGCTCAGTGGTTTTTACACATATCTTCTCATTTGTGCTTCAGGTAGCCCTGAGACAGTAGTTATGAAAATTGAAGAGACAGAAAAACATGGAAGACAAGGTGTTGGAAGGTGATACTGAATCTCTTGGAAAGGAGGAAGAGTGACCTGGAGATGCCTAGAGGACAGTTATCAGAATGGAGTGCACTCTAAAGGAGGAGTTTGTTAACAATAGGGAATTCCAGAGGTTACAGTGTAAGTGGTTAATGGAGAAAGAAAAGATTGGGGAGGGTGAGGGCTGAGTGGAAGAGGGGAGAAGAGACAGTTCTTGGATCTCTCCTCTGCCTCCCATGTCCTCCCCATCCCTGCTTATCCCACGTGTCTCATGGAATGAGGTCCCCAGGTTGGGAGAAGGGGCATCATGGGCCCCATTATGTCTTTTGGTGAAGCAAAGTGTTAGATGAACACTAGGTGCTGCTGTTGTTATTAAGGTTCTCTTATTTACCCTTCTCTGCCACCCACAGGGAAATGCGTCTGTCTGGGTGAGAGTATTGCTCGATCAGAACTCTTCATCTTTCTCAGCACCATCCTGCAGAACTTCTCAATGGTCTCCTGCAAGCCTCCAGACTACTTGGACATCAGGCCCCGGGAGACTGGCTTAGGGACAGTGACTGAGAACTACAAACTCCGTTTCATGCCCCAATGATAGGAAGGGTCCTCAGAGAAACACGGACAGAGGGAGTCAGCCTGGCATCACAGACTCATCTGTATTTGGAGTCAGAAGATGTGGGCTCAAGTTCCAATACTGTGAAAAGCATTGAACTAGCTGTGTGTCCCTGCACAAATCATCTCTCTAGGACTGGGAAGTCAGAGTAGATGACACACTTTACCTCAATTTAGCTCAGTTCCACAAGCATTAGGAATTTCTCACCATGCTCTCTCCAGGTTTTGCCAGATCTCACAGCCTGGATTCTATTCTTCTGTCAGTACAGTCTGCAGGGGTGGATTACCACAAATCTAATGAATCGCCCCATGCTCTGCTCTGTATTGCTCATCATCTTTCCCCATGACCCCCTGCCCTGCTTCGTTACCCATGGAGTCTTGATTGTGGGCTTGCTTTTCAAGGTGGGAAAAGCCCTCATCAGGAGAAGGCCCTAGGAGTAGGAACAGGCAGCAGAGGTGACGGTGGGGGGAACAGCTGCTCGGGAAAGGGAGGTGGTTCACGGGGTGGAGGGATGGCAGGTTTGGGTTAAGGAGGGTGAGGGAGAGCTAGGGCCCAGACAGTGAAGGCTGATGTGTTTGGGGATGGCAAGAGGGGGGCCAGATGGGCTGGATCAGAGGAGCATGGGGGGCCATTGTGAGTCTCTGTCCCAATGTAGAAGTTACTTCCGCAGGTCCTCAAGGTACTTCAGCAGGAGA
>NW_027556098.1:409380706-409453206 GCF_003287225.1 Phascolarctos cinereus
TTTACCCCATTCTACCTCTCCCTTTCTACTTCTCCCAGTACATTCTTCTCTCACCCCTTAATTTTTTTTAAAGATATTATCCCTTCATGTTCAACTTACACTGTGCCCTCTGTCTATACATATTCCCTCCAACTACCCTAATAATGAGAAAGGTCTCATAAGTTACAAATATCATCTTTCCATGTAGGAATGTAAACAGTTCAACTTTAATAGGTCCCTTATGATTTCTCTTTCCTGTTTACCTTTTATGCTTCTCTTGAGTCTTGTATTTGAAAGTCAGTTTTTCTATTTAGCTCTGGCTTCTCAAGAATGCATTAAATTCCTCTACATCATTTTTCCCCTCATTGATTACACTCAATTTTGCTGGGTAGGTGATTCTTGGTTTTAATCCTTGCTCCTTTGACCTCCAGAATATCATGTCCTAAGCCCTCCAGTCCCTTAATATAGAAGCTGCTAAATCTTGTGTTATCCTGATTTCCATAATACCTGAATTGTTTCTTTCTGGCTGCTTGCACTATTTTCTCCTTGACCTGGGAACTCTGGAATTTAGCTATAATATTCCTGGCAGTTTTCATTTTGGGATCTCTTTGAGGAGGTGATTGGTGGAGTCTTTCCATTTCTATTTTACTCTGGTTCAAGAATATCAGGGCAGTTTTCCTTGATAATTTCTTAAAAGATGATATCTAGGCTCTTTTTTTGGCTTTCAGATAGTCCAATAATAAAAATTATAAAAATAAAAGTTATCTCTCCTGGATCTGTTTTCCAGGTTAGTTGTTTTTCCAATGAGATATTGCACATTGTCTTCTATTTTTTCATTCTTTTGGTTTTGTTTTATAATTTCTTGACTTCTCATAGAGTTATTATCTTCCATTTGCTCCATTGTAATTTTAAAGGAATTATTTTCCTCAGTTAACTTTTGGACCTCCTTTTCCATTTGGCCAATTCTACTTTTGAAGGCATTCTTCTCCTCATTGGCTTTTTGGACTTCTTTTGCCATTTGGTCTAGTATTTTTTTTTAAGGTGTTATTTTCTTCAGCATTTTTAGCAAGCTGTCGACTTGTTTTTCATGATTTTCTTGCATCACTCTCATTTCTCTTCTCAATTTTTCCTCTACTTCTCTTACTTGATTTTCAAAATTTTTTTTGAGCTCTTCTTTGGCCTGAGACCAAATTGTATTTTTCTTGGGGGCTTTGGATGTAGGAGCTTTGACTTTGTTGTCTTCTTCTGGTTGTATGTTTTGATCTTCCTTGTCACCAAAGTAAGATTCTATGGTCTGACTTTCCCCCCTCTGTTTGCTCATCTTCCCAGCCAATTGCTTGACTTTTAAACTCTTTGTTAAGGTAGGGCTCTGCTTCCAGTGTGCAGTGTGTACTATTCCAAGCTTCAGGTGTTCGTGTAGCTGTTTTCAGAGATACTTCTAGGGACCTGTAAGTTTTCAGTTCTTCCAAGGTGGTATATTCTAAGGAGAGGTGTTTACTCCTCTCCTGGCCTGTGCTCTGGTCTGAGTGATCACAAGCACTCTTTTCTGCCCTGGAAATGAGAGAAGGGTTCTCTCTGCACTGCTGCTGCAAGCTCTGCTATGCCAGCACTCTTCCTCACCAGGATTGCCACCTAGGACTGGGACCCAGATTCAAGCATGGGCAAAGCAAGAGAATCCTGCCTTAGCACCATAAAAGAAATCTCTGCAATCCTTCTCTGATCAGCCACTTGATTCCCCCCCCACACCCCCGGCTGTGGGCCGAGAGCTCTGGAAGAAGCTGCTACTGCTGTGGCTGCCACCCTGGGACTGCACTAGGACTAGGGCTAGAGTGTGCTCCTCTCTCACCCAGGTCCGACAGACCTTTCCCACTGATCTTCTAAGTTGTCTTTGGCGTTTGTGGGTTGAGAAATCTGGAAACTGGCACAACTTCCCTTGATTCAGTCTCCTGAGGCCTGTTCTGGGTTTGCTGGGCCTCAGTCTTTGCCTGTGCAGCCCGTGCTGAACTGTGCTCCTCTACCAGCCTGGTGCAACAGACCTTTCCCATGGACCATGAAGGTTGTCTTGGCCTAGAAATTTGTTTCACTCTGTCTTTTTGTGGGTTCTGCTGCTCTAGAATTCATTTAGGGTCATTTTTACAAGTATTTGGAGGGGTTTGGGGGAGAGCTCAACTGAGTGCCTACTTTTACTTTGCCATCTTGTTTCCACCTCTCCTCCCAATAAAATATACATTTTTATATTTCCCAATAAAATATTTTTAAAAAAAGAAAAAAGAAAAGCTGAGATTGTCTCAGATATCTTAATAATTACATGATTTATACAGAGAAATAAAATTGGGGTTCAAATCCCACCTCTGGGTGACCTTGGGCAAAAAGCCACTTAACTTGTGTCTTCTGTTAAGTGAAGACATGATGGCCCCTGAGATCTATTTCAGCTCCAGAGCTCTCATCCTATGAATTCCCATTGATTGGAGAAATAGATGAATTTCTATCAGGGCTTGAGACTTTTCCTCCCTCCAACTTGGATCCCACCCAACGTTTTTCTCATCACCTTCCACCCCCAAGTCCATCTTTCCTTGATGCCTAATGAAAAATGAAGAGGGAGAAATGGGTACACTTCTGACTTTTGAGGGGCCACCACCCCCTCCCCCATACTACATCTCTATCCCAGATCCAAACCAGGATCTTTTCACCTCATCTTTCTTTCTTATGCCCTAGCTTCTACCCCAGACAATAGATAGCAAAGCTCTTTACATATGTCAATTCATTTGATTTACATAACATCTCTGGGAGGTAAATGCTGTTATTATTCTCATTTTGAGGGCCATCTCTAGTCGTCCTGATCTATGTTTTGCCATTGGACCCAGATGGCTGCAGAGAAGAAAATGAAGCTGGTGACTTTGCACAGCCCTCCCTCACTTAAATCCAATTCACTTGCATATTATGACATCATTTCCCTGATGTCATGGTCCTCTTTGAGAATGAAGGATGAACAACAACCCATTTTATAGTTGAGAAAAGAGGCAGACTGAGGTTAAGTGTTGCTACTACCTATGTGACTTGGTAAGTCACTTAACCTTTCTAGGCATCAGTTTTGTCATCTATATAAAAAAAAACCCACCTGCCGCCCCCATTCCTTGGCAATAGATCACCAGCAGAGGGAGTCCTATCCCTGTTCTGGTTGTGTCTACCGAACGTTTATAGTCTCTGAGCCTGACTGGGTCCTTACTGTTTCACCATAATTTTTGAAGAGGTGAAGTTGCTCATGTTCACACAGCTAGTAAGTCTCTGAGGAAGAATATGAACTCAGGTCCTCCTGACTCCAAATCAAATGCTCTAACCACTGTGCTACCAATCTACCATCTTCCTTTCTGCCCTACCCGAGTGTGATCGGAACCACTTAGTTAAACTCTCTTTTCTAGCTCTTGTATCAAAGATAAGCAACTTTGTAATAGAATCAGGAGAGGCAGTATGGTACAGTGAATAGAGAGAAAACCTCAGAGACAAGTTCAAGTCCCATCTCTGAGGAATACTGGCTGTGTGAATCTGGGCAAGGCAGTCTGTCTAAGACTACTAAATCTATCTATATTTATCTATATCTCTCTACATAGACTGTCTTGATATGTTGTGGAATAGTTTCTAGTTTGTTTTGGGAGAAGGCTTTTCCTCACTGGGAGTTTCCTACATCAATATAATCACAAATCTGGATCCCCCAAAATTGAATCCTAGAGGTAGAAGGGAGAGAATCCTAGAATGGAGCATATCAGGACTGGAAGGGGCCTTAGAATATCAGAGCAGCTCCTAGAGCAGAGGAAATCACAGTCTGACTTAGCTCTTGAATGCAGTACAGAACCAAGTGGCACAGTGGATAGAATGCAGTACTTAAAGGGCAGGAGGATCTGAGTTCAAATCTAACTTCAGATGTGTGACCTTGGATAAGTTGCTTAACCTCTCTGTGCCCTGGCCATCTCCAAAATGGGGATGATGATAATAGCAACCTACCCCAAAAGGTTGTCATGAGGACCAAATGAGTTAATATATATATATATATTCTTCCTCTCTCTCTCTCTATATGTATATATATATAAATATAAATATATAATATATATATAAATATATATATATATATAAAGTGCATTGCGAATCTTTATGTGTAATATTATAATTATATGATAAACCTTTAACATTCAACTGTGCCTTTTCTTTTTTTAAGAAATGTAATGAACCTATTTGGCATTAGCCTCCTACCTATAAAATATTGTTGTTGCTGTTGTTATTATTAAAGTCAGGGTTGACAGGAACCTTAGAACATGACCTTGAACTCTGAAATTCCCCTCTTGGATCATGAACTACCCTTCATCAGTCAAAGCTTCTGTCTCACTCCTCCTAAACCTGTTCTTTATTCTCCCCTACCTAATATCCCCCAACTTCCCTGCCCCAGCTTACTTCTCTTCTTTCCCAGTCTTGATCTCATAAGTAACCAGTTCAGCCATGTCTTGTTCTCCATTCTTAATCTTTTGCCCCACCCCTGCTCTCTCCTCCTCTGCCATTCCCATCCTGGCAATCCTCAGCCCTGGCTCACATCCACCACCCACCTGCTTTCTTGGCCACAGATCACCACCAGAGGGAGACCTAGCACCATAGTAGTCACTTCATAAACGGTTACTGACTGTCTATTAAACTTTTGGTCCACTCCACGTTTATATTCTCTAAGTTTGACAGGGTCCTCACTACACCATAATCACCAGGTGGAAGGGACCTTAGAAGTCATTGTGGCTTACTGCCTCTTTTTACAGATGAGGAAACTGAGGCCCAGAGAGGTTAAGTGACTTACCAGGTCACACAGGCTTTGGAGCTGGATTTGAACCCTCTGACTGGAAATCCAGTGTTCTTCCTATGGTAATGAAATGTCATTCCCCTTAAGAGCCTGATATTTTACTTGGGGAAGAGAGGGATAGGGACTGGCTATCATGTAGTCATACACAAACTGAATGCAAAGTAATTTTGTGGAGAAAGGCAGAGGTAGCCAAGGGGAAGAAGACAGGCTTCATGTAGAAGGTGGCATTGGAGTTCAGCTTTGAAAGAAACTAGAGATTCTTGGGGGTAGAAGTGAGGAGGGAGGGCAGTCCAAGCATGAGGGACAGCCTGGGCAAAGGCACAGTGATGGGGGGTGGAGTATTATATGTGAGGAACAGTAGAATGTCGGTTAGGCTAGATTTTAGAGTGCATAAATGGTAGTAATGTGTAATTAGCCTGGAAAGGTAGGCTGGAGCCAGCTTGTGAGGGTATTTAAATATCAAAAAGAGGAGTTCGTATTTCATTCCATACTTCTCCTCACCCCTTCCCTCTCTACTTTACTAGGAAAATAGTTGTCCATCATGAGCTCACTCTTCCCTAAATGGAGGGGCTGTTTCCAAAGGGTTCCCCTACCCAGCCTCATCCACCAGGTGCCTGAGGCCATACCCTGGAGCAATCTCTGAGGGATCCCAGGCTTCAACCTCCATGTGTCTGGACATGGGCCAATAGGCCATTGCCAGTTACCTTGATTTTTGTCTCGCCACTGGACTTCAATGACTTTGGAAGAGAAGAGGATGAGAAACAGGACAGCAGAGTCTTTGCCCCCAGGATCTTTCTGAAGCCTTTTAAAGACTTTTAACCTTAAGGCTTGCCTTCAACCAGAGGGGGCTTTAAACCAGTACAAATTCCATGGCTCAGAAGACTCATGTTCTTGGGGGATGCTTTTGGGTCTAGAAATGTAGACTCGGGAGCTAAGGGCCTATATCACACATAGGGTATATACGATGGATCGACCTCATCCAATTCCATCTTGGCGTGAGGCTCTGGGACAGATTGTGTAGCAGGGCCCGCCTGGAAGAGCATGCTGCTAGCTCTTGTTCCAAAAGAGTAAGAAACGGTTTTCCAAGTTAGGGGTGAGATACACACAATCAAAGTACTGAGGGTCAGCCTGGTGTGGCAGGACTGTTGTGAGGATCAAATGAGATAGTGTATGTAAAGTGTTTTGCAACCTATTATTATTATTATTATTGTTATTAATTATTAGCCCAAGGTGTCACAGGGACTGGAATGCTGGGTCTGGAGTCAGGAAAAAATGGGTTCAAAACTGGCCGTAGATCCTTACTAGCTATGTGTACCTGGGCAAGTCATTTAACCTTTGCCTCAATTTCTTCATCTGGAAAGTGGGGATAATATTAGTACCTACCTCCCAGAGTTATTGTAGAGGAACACATGAGATGATATTTGTAAAGTGATTTTCAAATCTTAAAGAACTATATGAATGCTAATCACTGTTGTTGTTATGTTACTGCCTGTACTATGTTATTCAGGCTTTCCCATGTATCATGTTTTTCTTGGAGACCTGTGATATTCAAACTCTGTCTGCTTATCTTGTCCTAAAAGTCATTTTGGTTTGTATAGAAGTACGGATTCTTACAATTAGAGAAAGGGGGTTGCCTAAAGTGTCTGTTCCTCCCACCCCACCTTATGTGAATGTGTTTCATTTTCCCTCCCCTAGGATTGGGCCTGCCTCCTTCCCTCCCCCTATTTCTCCTATATTGTTCTTACCCCATGGCAGCTAGGTGGCACAGTGGATAGAGTGCCAGGCCTGGAGTCAGGAAGACTGATCTTCATGATTTCAAATCTGACCTCAGACACGTACTAGCTGTGTGACCCTGGGCACATCAGTTAACCCCATTTGCCTCAGTTTCCTCATCTGTAAAATGAGCTGGAGAAAGAAATGGCAAACCACTCCAGTATCTCTGCTAGGTAAACCCCAAATGGGGTCACAAAAAGTTGGATCCAATTTAAAAAGATTGAATAACAATATTGTTTTTATCTTCCACTCTTCAAAACTCCAAAGGTAGAACTCTTAGCTTTCTTGCTGGAAATACAGGCTATGTGGGGGTACATTCTCAGCTTACACCCCCCCATGTCTTCTGCCTCCTCTTTCCCTGCTCAGATAACTTCTTTCTGTGTTACTTTTTGGACCCCTCCCCTCATTTTCTCCAGATTCACCTGGAAAGAAATGTGGGTTTTAGTCCATGGGATACTAATCCTTTCTTCTTCTTGTTTATGTCTCTTTTTAAAAGCTCTTTCCCATCTTTAGTCCCTGAGATTCTTTTGTCCTTATGTGATTTCTCTTTGTTTTCTCTTTGGCCCTTAGCCAATGTGGGAATTAAAATAAAAGTCTTGTCTTGCCCTAGAATCATGAGAAAGTCGACTTCATTGTTTATTCTTTTTTGTCCACTGTACTTACTTATCTTTCTTGTATTTCTTCCATTGTATGTGTCCACATATCAAAATAGCCTGCTTACCTTTGGTTTCTTCTGAGGGAATAACTCAAAAGACTTTGTTGAAGGTCCATCTTTTCCCATTAAGGTTTAGTTTCAGTTTTGAAGAATGCGTTAATCTGGGGGTACATCTTGATCTTCTCTGCTTTTTCAAATATCCCAATCCAAAATCTGATTTCTTGTGGAAAAGAAATGGTACTGGGCTATTTGAAAGGATTTTCCCTGATAGCAAAAGATCTTTCTCTCACCTGCCCATGTTAGTTGTTGTTTGACATTGAAATTCTGATATTTAACAATTATATTCCTTGGTCATTAAAAGTTAGAGCTTCTTTCCATTTGCAATCCATGGATCCTACCAATCAGTAGTTTGTCCTCTGTTTTCAATATTTCTGGACAAATTTTTGGTACAGTTTCCCTCCCCATTGAATTCAGCCTTTTCAATACATTGTGATTTTCTGGAAGACCAATGGTTGATTAGTCAATCAATAAGAATTAAGTAGCAGGCACAGTGCTAGGTACAAAGAATGAAACAGTCCTATTCACAATGAGGTAACTCAAATGCCTCCTTTTTGTAGAAAATCCCTCTTTTGGACCATAATGCTCAAATTATGCCTGCTTGTCCTATCCTGAAAGTTATTAGTTAGTTACTTTGACTTATGTAAAACTCATGCTCTTTTCTAATAGTGTCATCCATTGACACTATTCTCCCTAATTTTCATCTGTATCTGTAATTTGAGTTTGAAATCTGATATTGTTTTCAGAGAGCTTCTCTGATTTGTTTAAATTTCCTACTTTATTACTAATCATATTGACTTCCACCTTAATTTCATGTCAAATGTCCATTCTTGCATCTTTCAATTTAAAAAAAAATGCTGTTTTGAACCATTTTGAAATTTCTTTCTGTTGTTCCACTATTTTCGGTGGGCTCATGGAATTTTCTTTTGGGGGCTTGGGGTCACATTCCATGTCTGCATAATATTTATTTATTGTGTTGCATTATTTTAGCTTGTTTACTCATTTCCCCTTTTGTTTTTTTATGAATCCAAGAGCTGGTTTTTCTGTTAGGAGTCTAGACTGATTCCTAAGCTTTCTTTGTTTGTTTTTCCCTTTCTTTTTAGTTTTTGATATTCACTTTTATAAGATTTTGAATTCCAAAATTTTCCCCTCCCCTCCCCCAAGATGGCATGCAATCTGATATAAGCTATACATGTACAAATCCTGTTAGACATATTTCCACATTAGTCATGTTGTGAAAGAAGAATCAGCACAAAAGGGAAAAACCACAAGAAAGAGAAAAAAAAGAGCAAATAGTATGCTTTCATCTGCATTCAGACACCATGCTTCTTTCTTCGGATGTGGATAGCATTTTCCGTCATGAGTCTTTTGGAGATGTCTTAGATCCTTGCCTTGCTGAGAAGAGCTAAATCTATCAATGTTGGTCATTGCATAATGTGGCTGTTACCGTGTACAGTGTTCTCCTGGTTCTTCTCACTTCACTCAGGTAAGCTTTCTTTGTTGACTTTGCTGCTGCATGCAGATTACCTTCTGCCCAGTTGAATTGTCTCAGGTCTTATGGTCTGAAACAATCTGTGGCTTTCCTTGGCCAAGAGATCACCCATTCTCTAATTATACTACTTCATCCTATCTGGTAACTACCTCCTCTTTCTTTCCATCCTGCCCCTTCACTCTGGACCACACCACCCAAATCTAGAAATTTCTTTACTTGGAACATTCCAGCCTAGAAAATTCCTATTTCCTTGGTTATTGGTGTTTTTCTTTCTTTCTTTCTTTCTTTCTTTCTTTCTTTCTTTCTTTCTTTCTTTCTTTCTTTCTTTCTTTCTTTCTTTCTTTCTTTCTTTCTTTCTTTCTTTCTTTCTTTCTTTCTTTCTTTCTTTCTTTCTTTCTTTCCTTCTTTCTTTCCTTCTTTCTTTCCTTCTTTCTTTCCTTCTTTCTTTCCTTCTTTCTTTCCTTCTTTCTTTCCTTCTTTCTTTCTTCTTTCTTTCTTTCTTTCTTTCTTTCTTTCTTTCTTTCTTTCTTTCTTTCTTTCTTTCTTTCTTGGCAATGGGGTTAAGTGACTTGCCCAGGGTCACACAGCTAGTAAGTGCTATGTGTCTGAGACCAGATTTGAACTCAGGTTCTCCTGAATCCAGGGCCGGTGCTCTACCCAGTGTGCCACCTAGCTGCCCCTGTGTTTTGCTTTCGAGGACAGGAAACCATTAAAACCGGAACAGGATTCCTTCCTTCCCTATAAAATATCTTCAAGGCTCAGATTACAGAGCATTCCTCTCCCCAGAGATGACCCCCAAGCTGACCAAGCAGCTAAATCCCTAAGACTGAGTGGTGGAACGCCCATGCTGATTGACCTTCCACCCTTGAGTCACACAGAAGCATGGATCCAGAATTCCTAGACCACAGTGGACTCTCTCTTCTTCCGAAGGCTGCCATGCTTAATTGAGGCTTCTTGGCAACATCCTCAATGTTAGTTCCTTCCCCAGTGTCAGGGGGCTGTGGGAGTGAAATTAGTTTTGAGAGGTTGGATCTGGCCCCAGTGTGAGGGGCTACCCCATAACCCTTCCCTTGGGGTTCTGGCCTTCTCCTCCCTTGGGGAAATTAATCTTTGCAAAGCACTTAACATAGTGCCTGGCACACACTAGGTACTTAATAAATGCTTCTTTCATTCCTTTGGGTGTCTCCAGCTAAGCCATGCCACCTTACCTTTTGGGCTTTCCATTAAACAAGCCAAAAAAAGGTCTATTGATTTTAGCTCTGACTGGATTGTCAGAAGCCCCTGACTTATAGCAAAGGGTCTTTGAGAGTCTCCCCACCATTTGGTCCTTCCTCCAATCCCCACCATGGCATTTTTTCTACTCTCCATCAGGTGACTTCAAAAGCTTTCTTGAGGAACAGGGTTGGCTCCATGGGACCCCCCTTCTTTTGGCATAGATGAAGTTGGTTTTTCCTTTCAAATGTTCATACTTTCTGTTACTGGGACTGGTTGAGTTCAATGCTCTTCCTCCATAAGGGTCAGTCTGGGCTTTTACCAAGAGGGGACGGATAGAAGGAACTGCAGCCAAGGCTTGAAAGGTGGGAGGGGCATGAGAAGAGTGTCTATCATTAGTAAAGTCAGATAGAGTCAGGAAGGTCTAGATTCAAGTCCCATCTCTGACACTTACATGGGCAAGTCATTTAAATTCTCTGAGCCTCAGTTTCTTCATCTGTAAAATGAGGCCACTGCACTAGATGGCTTCTGAGTACCCTTCCAGCTTTAAATCTGGAATCCTATACTACTATTCACATTACTATATATTTGGAACATTTATTGCTATTATAAATTCTAGTTTCAGGGCCACATGCCTATTTCTTTTCCATCCAAAAGGCTGAAATGCCCCAGGAACTCCCATTATGTCTCTAGAAGGTTGGGATTAATGAAGTATTAAAATCCCTTGGCAAGGTTAACTATTTCATAAGCCATGAAATTAATTGCCCCCTGACCTGAGTTCTCCATTTTTCTTTTCATATATCACACTAAGGGTGATTTATGGATTAAAGGTCAGTTTATACTCATGGCCTATGGACTTGAACTTGGGATTGGCCCTTAAAAGAGAGAGCAGAGACAACAGGAAAGGCAGATAGCCAGAATGAGAACTGCAGAGAGAGATGAAGAAAGGAGAGGGGCCACACCTGGAATCTTTAACTTGGTTCCCTGGAGGGGAAACTGGTACACGTGCCGGGTGCACCTAGGGAATAAGATGTTAACAGAGATGTCAGTGAACACAGGTAGTGATGGATGAGTGAGGAGTTCCTGGGCTAGATTTGGGAACTGCAGGGATGGTTCCAGAGAATGTAGTGGCATCGGCAACAGCAGCTTTCCTAGACTGAAGCCAACCTGGGCCTTGCCCTTACCTTAGTGGGAATTATGGGTAAAGTAGGCCTTACCAGAGGGGATTATTTTTAGGCCCTCTAGCTACCTTGAGGTTCCCTGACTTGAGGTTTGGGCCTTAGCTCCAAGGTGGCACTATAAACATAGAGAGACTGACTGTGGGGGAAAGTAAGGTTCATCATGGGAGTGGGTTGCTTGACTCAGTAGAAACTCTGAATTCTTTTTCTGCTTGGGGGAATTTCAATTGCAGCGTAGTACTCTTGATTAGGGCGGTCCTAAGGGAGGTAGAGGGCTCTTTGGAGGGGTGTTTTATTTGATTTTTTGTAAGGAACCTTAGGGACTTTCCCCTTGCAGGATCCTTACCCCCAGGACAATACATAGGTCTTTGGGAGAGGTAGATCTCATCAGAGAAGGAAAGAAGACTTATCTTGACTGTTTATGGGCTGGGAATGAGTCCTTTGTATCTTTGTGGGGCTAAAGAAAGCCCATCCTCTATTGAATGTGTTAATGTGAGTGATTACATGGGACCTGAGGCCCTCGTACCTTTCCTGCAGAGGGCTCTGAGACAAATTCTGAGAGCTTCTAAGAACACAGAGTCCAGAATGCCAGAACTGGAAGTGTCCTTAGAACATAGAATAGGACCAGAGTCAACCCAGTGTTGGGGTTCAACTGAAAGCATGGTATAATGGAAAGAACAGTGTCCCAGGAGTCAGAGGGCCTGGGTTCAAATTCCACTGTTCATACTTACTACCTATGTGGCCTCAGGCAAATAATGTAAGTTAGCTATTCTTCCTTCCCCCTCATCTGCTTTTTTACCTTTCTACTTCCAGCTTTGGGAACAATGATCCATACTACTATTCCTGGAAAGGATGGATCAAGTGATTTCCTATGATTCTATTCACCATACCTGTGTCTTTCCCATCAAAAACCTCATCCTGACTGCTATTCCTAGAGATGAAATCAATCAATCAATCAGCATTTATTAAGCACTTACTAGGTTCCAAGAACAGGGAGCACATCCCTAGTATAAGAAATGTTTAACAATGGGCTTTCCAGGAAAATAAATGTATGCAGGCCACACTTCTTAAGTTTATCTGCATTATCAACATTTTTTCCATCACTTTCTTGAGTCTAGAACTCAATAAGACAATAAACCAATCCCTGATTTATAGTATTTGTGAATTTCTGAAGTATAAAGGCTCACACTGAAAATTTAACAGTTGGATGAGCTCAAGTACACCATCAGCCCCTATCCTCAAAGCACTTACATTCTAATTGGAAAGGCAACAGGTGCCCCTAACAAAAAACGTGAATTAAGTTTGGCTGCCTGATGGATATCCATTGATAATGAATGGGGGAAGCTCACGAACATTAGAGAGAGACACCCTCTCCCAGCTCCTCAGGGTCTCCCAGAGACTTATGGGGAGAAAAGCAGCTGCTCTCTGGGGACCTAGCCTGCCATTGAAAGTCTAGGGGTTGGGAGAGTAGCTCCCAAGCCTGTGCTACACTTCCATCTTCTGGATATGTCTATTTCTGCATCCTGGTTTGTCAACTCTATTTGGCCCCTTTCCTTCTAGACCCAGAGGGACCACACCCTATGTAAAAGTAGAGCTCTGTGATCAAGCCAGGTTTCTGGGCAATCAGTCCTGGCTTTCTGACGCTGAATAATAGATTAATTGCTACCCCCATTTCCAGCTTCTTTACATTAACCTCAGGCCACAATGGGCTGGACTTTCAATCTTCCATTACCAAAAGGCTAAGAGAAGAGGTGGCTTTCTTGGGGCCGTGGGCATTTGAGCTACTTGCTTCAGATACGTTTTCATCATACTACTATGTTTTTACTGGTTGGACTAATCAACTAAACAACCATGTTTGTTTTATTTTATTTCATTTGTACTAATTATACTCTTTTGTTTTCAGTACAGTAGAGGTGATTTGTTCAGGGAAAAACCTTCTGGATCTAAAAAGATAAAGAATTGAAAGTAAGGGGGAAGTTATGTGAAAAACAAGGCAAGGACTTTGAATATGGTCCCAAGGTAGGGTTGACAGCATAATTGATTTAGGGCTGGAAAGGATCTTAGAGGTCATTGAAGCCCTGGGATATTAAGTGACTCACCCAAGGTCTCAAGAGTAAGAAGAGGCAGGATTGTGAGCAGTAGGGAGAAGCAGGGCCCCTTTGGGGAGGAATGCAACCCTCTGTTATGTGAAAAACTTCCTAATCATCAAAATACATTCCTTTAAAGGACAGAAGATGTACTTTTTCTCAGTGGAAACTGGGAGGGGGCCAGAGGTAAGAATATTTATAAACCACGTTTGTCATCCAGAATGCATAAGCAGAATACACACACACACACAGACATGCACACATGCATGCATGTATGTGTGCATGTATTTATAGAGACATAACACACTTACAGTATATATTTATTTTATATATTAACATGTTATATGTAATACTATTTAATAGTATCATTATATGTTAGATGTGACATATATTTTATGTATGTGTACTCCTGACCTTTTTCCTTTTCAATCTGGCTTAAGAAAAGTTAGTAACAGAGGGGCATGTGGAAAGGGGCTGGGTGTGTCTTTTGTTACTGGATGCTAAGGTAGTTCTAGCTTCCAGTTTTGTCCATGGACTAGAAGACATTTAGTACCCATATCCACAAGGTCCCCCAAGCTAGCTAAAGCCCAACTGGGTACACATCACCTCCTTATAATCTAATGGACCCCAACACATATCCCTGAATGTTGGGATGTGTCATGCATTCTGCTAAGAGCTGGGGATGCAAATACAAGCATTAAGAAAATCCCTTTCTCCAATGAGTTTACATTCTAACGAGGGAACACATTACATAAAGGGTGTTAGAAATAGAGGCTGAGGTGACCCATAGTCAAAGGGGCACAAGGGTGCATTTTATCATCTTCTTCCACCCAGTGCTACACTCTCAGAGAGGAAATACAATCTTGGGTCAGATGGGCAAAGGCCTCCATGTCAGGCTCCATGGACTATAGTCCTGGAAAGGGGGTCAAAGGGGTCAAAGTGGGCTTTGAAGCAGTCTAACCTCTCACCCCCCCCAATCTTTCTCTGCCAATCAGTTGTTGGTATTGTCTGGCCAGTCCTGGTCTGCTTGCAGGCTCAACACCTTTCCCTTCTTCACTCCTCTGGTTCATGACTGTGAATGCCCTATGGATGCTCAATGAGAAGTTGGGGTCTTTTATTCCTCTGCTCCCTGCTTGGTCGGGGTCACTTTTCTCAGGAGAGGTGAATACCTGAGTGGTCCATCCCTATCTTTGCACAAGTTGGGATTGCCCTCCATCATCAAAGAATAGAAGAGCAATGAAGCCAGGAAGGTAGGCATTTTCTTTTCCTCTGAATGTCATTGACCCTTCTGTCCAGGAGAAGCTGTCTACTTCTGAGAGGTGGATCACATTTATTACAAGGGAGGGCATCGGGGGAGTGGAGGGTGTGAGTAAGTGGATAGTGGAAGGAAGGAAGGAAGGAAGGTAGGAAGATGGAAGAAAGAAACATCAATAAAACATTAAAAACAGAAGAAAATGAAAAGTTCATAAGAGGATACAAACAGGGCAACTTTGTTACTGCCATGTTAAACACAATATACACTTACAAAACAAACCGTATAAAGAAGTTCATGGTTTCTTATATAATTCTTTTTTTGTTTTTCTTTGTATGTTGAAATGTTTTTGCTTGTTGGTGACTGTTTGAAAAGAAAATTTAAGGGGGAAAACCAGTTAGGGAGTGGCAGGTCTCAGAGCTCTGGGACTCCAGCCAGTTTGGTGAACAGGCAGCCAGATGCCACCGTACCTGAAGCCAAGTATTAGTGATAAGAGATTTTAAAATAATAATAGTGCAATGCTTCAGCATAGGGAGGAGGTGACTTAGGGCTCTCCAGGTCTATCCCAGTGGATTTATCCCTGGTAGGTCCTTCCAAGCAGGAAAGACTTTGAGTATGGTCCCAGAGGAACATAGCTCCAGACGAGAAAGGAACTTTACTTTTACAGAGGAGGAAACTGAGGCTGAGGTAGGCCATGTGGCTTCCCCAAGGTAGTACAGGCAATAAGTGTCAGAGGTGAGATTTGAACCCGTGCCCTTGGCCGTCAGAATCAGTGCTCAGAAAGTGAAAAATAATATATTCAATCTGCATTTAGACTACATAGTTCTTTCTCTGAATGTAGACAGCATTTTCCATCGTGAGTCCTTTGGGATTGTTTTAGGTCCTTGCATTGTTGAGAAGAGCTAAGTCTATCATAGTTGATCATTACACAACATTGCTGTTACTGTGTATAGTGTTCTTCCGGTTCTGCTCACTTCACTCAGCATCAGTCTATACAAGTCTTTCCAGGTTTTTCTGAAATCTGCCTGCTCATCATTTCCCATAGCACAATAATATTCTATTACATTCATGTAGCACAACTTGTTCAGCCATTCCCAAACTGATGGGCATTCCCTCAGTTTTCCAATTCTTTGCCACCACAAAAAGAGCTGCTAGAAATATTTTTGTACATGTAGGTCCTTTCCCCCCCCCCTTTTTTATGTCTTTGGGGCACAGACCTGGTACCACTCCAGTATCTTGGCCAAGAAAACCCCAAATGGGGTCACGAAGAGTCAGACATGACTAAAATGAAGAACAAGAAGCTAAGCACCTAAATGCTTACTGATCCAGTGACCATCTCAGCAAATATTCTCAATTAAAAATGATATAATTCTTATTTATCAATATTATCAATAGGAAGCACACTTGTTGGCTCTTGTGAACAATTGTACTGTATTAGAAACCCCCCAAGCCCCTCAGGGTTATCCCTATAGCCCTGAGGGGAGAAGCGATTAGCCACCTTCTGTGGACTAACCTGATAGTGTGAGTGGGAAGGAACTCTGCAGGGGCTGCTACGAGACCGTTACTACAGAAGGAACTAAGGTATTTCAAAATTTATGTTCTCACTATAAATATGCCAAAAGAAGCAATCCACTTACAAGCGGATTCATTAACTTCCACTCTGTGCCAGGTACCGATCTAGGCTCTGTGACTGCAAGTGCAAAGAGTGAAATAATTCCTCCTCAAAAAGATTTTAGGTTTTAAATGCAAAGAAACCAAAGCAAAACGGAAGGATGATTCTCCTCAGAATTGGTTTCATGCCCAGAGGCAGCATGGAATATAATTTCACAGGCCACTCCTCATTCCACCCTGCAGTGCCCGTGTTACGCCGCCGAAGCAAGCACGACATTCACTAAGGCCAACAGTCTTTCACCAGCACCTATTGTAGATTGAATTGGATAACATTTGCAAGCACTTAACACGGGGCCCAGCACATTTGATTCAATTCAATAGACATTGATTAAGTGCCAACTGTATGCTAGGCACTGGGAATACAAAAGACAGCCTCTGTCCTCAAGAAAGTCAAGTATGGTGGGGGAAACAATAAGCAAACAAATACATATAAAGCAAGCTATGTTGCTCAGTCATTTCTGACTTTTCCTGACCCCATTTAGGGTTTTCTTGGCAAAGAGACTGGAGCGGTTTGCTATTTCTTTCTCCAGCTCATTTTACAGATGGGAAAACTGAGGCAAATGGGTTTATACAGCTAGTACAGCCCAGGGTCAAACAGCCAGTAAGTGTCTGAGGCTGGATTTGAACTTACGTCTTCCTGACTCCAGACTTCCTGCACTCTATCCACCGAACTGCCTACTTACCCAAAGCATGATACATACATACATACATACATACATACATACATACATACATACATACATACATACATACATAATACAGATATATCTATCTATATAGATATATAGATATATAGAGATATATACACACACACAGAAGATACACAGGAAATAATTAACAGAGCAAAAGCACTGGAATTAAAAGGAGTTGGGGAAGGCTTCCAGCAGAAGGTGGAATTTTAGCTGGGATTTAAAGGGAGCCAGGGAAGTGAGTATTCACAGCAGAGGAGGGAGAGCCCTCCAGGAATAGGGGACAGCCAGAAAGAATTCCTGGAGCTGAGAGATGGAGGGTCTTATCGGTGGAACATCCAGGAGGCCAGGGGCACTGAATCAAGGGATACATAATGAGGGGAGCAAAGTGTGAGAAGGCTGGAAAAGGGGGGGGCAGGTTATGAAGTGCTTTGAAGGCCAAACAGAGCATTTTGCGTTAGCTCCTGGAGGCACATAATAGGTTCTTAATAAAATGCTTTTTCTCTTCACCTTCTCTTAATCTTTCTGGAAGATGAAGAAGCAGAGACATTTTACAATGAACTTTGCAACATCCTCAAAACTGAGCAGTCAGTGTGCTTCAGTGACTACCAGAAAAAATGAAATGGGTATGGTAGCACAAAATATGTTAGAAGATAATGGCTCTGAGGACCTGAGTTTGAATCCTGGCTCTGCCGCTTCCCAGTGCTTGACTGAAGGAAAAGCTGTATGTTTCATGAATATCTTGGTAATTTAAACAGCACTTGAGGAAGACCCCTCACCCCCAGCATATTGGGTCTTCCCTCCCCAAATTTACGCAACAGACAAGAGTCACATAGGATGGAAAAGCATGAATGGGTTGTGATTTGTATCAGTCAGTCAGTCAACTGGATTTTATTAAGGACCTCCCATGTCCCAGATGTTTTGCTAAGCGCTGGCAAGGTTACCCATACAGATGAAATCATAGATTCGTGAGGGCATTAGTGTATATTGGACGCCTGTCTCCAAAGAACCTGGGAGTTGTTTTTCTTCCCATCTTGGGCTGAAAGGAAGGTTATATGAGATCAGGACTGGAGGGTTTTTCCTTTAGAAGGGAGTTTGAAGGCTCTCTCGAGAATACCCAGAGAAGAGGGAGGTGGCAGGGTTTCCCTCAGATGTGGAGAAGCAATACCAGCATTGGCAGTTACCCTCTTCAAGCCACTCCTTTGGGGAGACGAAAGCTGTTGTTTGTCCTTTGCTCTCAAAAGGGACCTTGACGTCAGGGAGATGATGCCACAACATGCAAGGGAACTGGACGTAAGTGAGATGTGCAAGGTCAGCAGCCTCATGTTCTCCTCCAGAGTCATCCAGGTCCAGTGGCCAGATAGAGATCAGGACAACTGGAGATGGGCCAGGATGCAGTGTGGGACTTTGGCCTTTTCAAATGCAATCTTTAACAGGCCTTAGTTTGACTGAGGCAACACCCATTCAGTGATTAAGCCTTAATAAAAAAAGAGGCAGAGAATGGCCTCTTTACCTAGGAGAGAGGGAGAGAGAGAGAGAGAGAGAGAGAGAGAGAGAGAGAGAGAGAGAGAGAGAGAGAGAGAGAGAGGGAGAGAGAGGGAGAGAGAGAGAGAGAGAGAGAGAGGGAGAGAGAGGGAGAGAGAGAGAGAGGGAGAGAGAGAGACAGAGAGAGAGGGAGGGAGAGAGACTGGGGGGTGAGAGAGAGAGAGAGGAAGAGAGAGAGAGAGGGAGAGGTAGAGAGAGAGGTAGAGAGAGAGGGAGAGGGAGAGAGAGAGGGAGAGGAGAGAGAGAGAGAGAGAGAGAGAGAGAGAGAGAGAGAGAGAGAGAGAGAGAGAGATCTTTCCAAAGGTGTGCTGGTGAATGTTTAACAACCAGCTCTACAATCAATCTGCATTACTCACATTTTTCTCCATCACTTTCTTAAGTCTAGATAATCAACCAAACAATAAATGAAGTCTTGATTTGTAGCGTTTGCTGATTTCCAAGATATAAATGCTCATGCTGAAAATTTAGGATTACTAGCTCAGAATTTAGCATTTATACCTCAGAAACTGGCGAAGTCTACAAATCAAGGCTTGGGTGACTATTTTGTTAATTTTCTAGATTTAAGAAAGTGAAGGAGAAAATGAGTTCAAATCTGGCCTCAGACACTTATTAGCTGTGTGACCCTGGGCAAGTCAGTTAACCCCTGTTTGCCTCAGTTTCCTCATCTGTAAAATGAGCTGGAGAAGGAAATGGCAAACCACTCCAGTATCTCCGCCAAGAAAACCACAGATGGGGTTATGGAGAGTCGGACATGACTGATATGAGTGAATGACAGCAATAGTTACAGAAAGCAAAGTTAACAAAAAAACCCACCACCTTATATTGTAGTTATGTCTACACTGGTGATAGGATGAAAATGTCCTCATTGTCACTTAAAATGTTTTAGTTGCCTAGACTGAAGTGTCAGCTCTTTCTTTATATCTTTACAAATAGCTGCAAAGTCCTGAGAGCTTTAGCCATGTCTTTCCTCACATTCTCACACAATGAACCACATGTAGGTGGCTGACTTCCAGCCTTATCTAAGATCAATAATGCTTTAAACATGGTACTGTTGTCCTTGTAATATTTTGAAACTGCTGGCCTAAAACAACGTGAGAACTAGTCAAAATCAACTTTGGTCACTCGTGCAATCAAGTGCATGAATGCTGGGCCTGGAGTCAGGAAGAGCTGAGTTAAAATCCAGCCTTAGACAAGTACTGGCTATGTGAACTTGGATGCCTCACTTAACCTCTGCCTGTAAAATAAGGGTCGCCTACCTGCCAGGGTTATTGTGAGGACAAAATGAGATAATATTTATAAAGTGCTTAGCACAATGTCTGGTATGCAGCAGGCATTTAATAAATGTTTGTTCCTTTTTCTTTCTTACTGCTTTCTTATTTGACCACCAAAGAATTGGAAATGATCCATTATTGTAGCATCACAGAGCACAAGGATTTTGAGGCAAATTAACACACAACTGGATTTAATTAGAATTCTCTTCTGCATTACTTCCTGATAAAGTATTAGGCCACCTTTAGACACTTTAAATACAGATTGAGTTTTTTCTGTCTTTGAATATATTTCTTTCAAATATGTTATAAAATGCATCCTTTCCCATAATAAGCCTGTTTTATCCACATTAAAAATTTGTTTAGGGTATCCCCTATCTTCCTTTATTTTCTTCAAAACATCAGGCTATTCTTCTGCCTTATGTACACTGGCTGCCTCTCTGGAATTTTAACATTATTTAACATTATGCAATTGAGCTTTATTTTTAAAGTGATCAAACCAATCAGCCTTTGCAGTAAAGGTTTCTTCACTAGTCATTTGATTTGCATTTTCTTTCACTGCCTTAAATAAACCTAAAGCTTTCATCTGAATGGCTTCTCAGTTAAGAGGAATGTGTTTTTGATTGCAAGTTTCAATCTTTATAGCTAAAGGAAGCTCTGTTTCTGTCATTGCAAAACTCCTCTTTTTTGCCATCATTTGTGAACCACAGAAAAAGAATGCAACTTTGCCTTCTTTTTCTAGTTCACTGGAGCATTTTATAATATTCTGTACTATAGATTTAGGCAGTCTGACATCTTGTCCTATTCTAAAGTTACTATGACATTATTTATACTAGGTGGCAAAGTGGATAAAGTGCCAGGCCTGGAGTCAGGAAGATCCAAGTTCAAATTCAACCTCATACACTTGCTGGCTGTGTGACCCTGGGCAAGTCACTTGACCTCTATCCACCTGTTTCCTCAACTGTAAAATGGGAGTAATATACCCTTGTTGTGAGGCTCAAAAGAGATGACATTTGTAAAAGTGCTTGGCATGGTGTCTGGCATGTAACAGACACTCTGTAAATGCTTTTTCCTTTTCCTTCCCTTCTCTTTCATACCATTCAGTTACACCAAAGTTTTGTTTTAATGTAATAACAAGCTTCTTTTTTACACTGGCAGTATTTTCATCTGAAGTGATCTTCTTTTTGTCCATATTGTTAAGGGCTCTTAAAAAAAACAACCCAAACCAAAGAAATCACGATTGGTAATATGGCACACAGCAGCAGGTCACATCTGCACATGACAATAGGTAAGGGCAGACTGATGCAGCAGCATGTTAAAACCCTCATATAGCTTCCATTCATCTCATGAACTCAATTTTGGCTCAGATTAAATGTCATCTGGTATTTTACGATACCCACTAAATCACATTTTGCTTTATTCAGACTCATATTAGCTGTAATCTAGCTGCATTTACTATGAAGCCATAGCAAGAATAGAAGTAAAAACATCCCCTTGCCCCTGTCCCTGGAGGCACATTACTCTATGCTATCCTGGTCCCTAGGGAGAGTGGATTCATGCTTAAAGCAGTTTCTGCATAGCAGTGATACAAACAAGACTGTGGATCACTTGCTGAATGAGTAGCTGCTCAGGAGCTTCACTGCTGGGCTGTGCTGGGCATGGACTCTGGCTCTTGGATTTGTGGTGGCTTGCCATTTTGACCTTCAAAGTTCACAAAAGTGTAGCTATCTCCAGACCTCCTTCTCCTAAAATAGGAAAGAACAAACATCATAGGCACAAAAGCAATATCAAAGCCATGCCCTCATGGGCCACATCATGGCAACCCTAGATCTAAAAGATTGAGGCCCCTCTCCTTACCAATACACTGGAACACAGCCAAGCAAAGATTAAGATGAGTAAAAACTTTGCTTGAGATGATCACTTTCTTTTGAATGTTCTAGCTCTCCAGCCAATCAAAAAAGCTCTTCTTTCCTATGTGGATAGTAGACCAAAACTGATTATGGATTGTCTGCATATGCTTTGAAGTCCATGAGGGGATTGCATCTGCTGAGCATACTATGCTTTCCCACCACCAGCCTTCCCTCTCTCCCACTATATAAGCATTTCTTTTGTGGCAGAGGAAATAAATAGCTGTCCTATACCTGATATTTATTTTGCACATTGAATACCCTTCTATAAGGAACTACTAATACTATTTGGGGAGACTGTAGAGATAAATCATGCCTAAGCTTTGTTTAAGAGAATTTTCTCCAGAACTCTGGGGTAGGGGAATGAGCCAGAGTGCAAGAAAAGTCTGTTCAACTCTCTTTGGTATTAGGCTTTACTAGGATTAAACCCTAGGATTAAAAATGAATCTTTTTTTGGTAATAGTAGTTTATTTTTTTCCAATTATATGAAAAGATAGTTTTCAACATTTATTTTGTAAGATTTTGAGTTCCAAATTTTTCTCTTTCCCTCCCTTCCCTCCCTCTGCCTAAGACAGCAAGCAATCTGACACAGGCTATACATGTACAATCATGTTAAACATATCTCCACATTAGTCATGTTGTGAAGGAAGAATCAGAACAAAACAGAAACACCACAAGAAAGGAAAAACAAAAGAAATGAAAATAGTATGTTCGATCTGCATTCAGACTCCATAGTTCTTTCTCTGGATGTAATTAGCATTTTTTACCATGAGTCTTTTGGAATCGTCTTGGATCATTGTATTGCTGAGAAGAGCTAAGTCTATAATTATGCACAGTTTTATAGCCCTTTGGGCATAGTTCCAAATTGCTTTCCAGAATGGTTGGATCAGTTTACAACTCCACCAATAATGCATTAGTGTCTCAATTTTCCCATATCCCCTCCAATATTTATCAAAAACTGAATCTTCTTGAGAGCAGAGATTGAGCCTCTTTGTGGGAGAGTTCTCCCTTCTAGTTCTGTCTCAGGTTTATTTTATTTATTTATTTATTAACATTTATTATTTAACAAGCAATTTGTTTTGAGAGAGAGGTTTATAAACCAATCACCTCCCCTTCTAAACAGAGAACATCCTGACAAACAATTTTTAACTAGGAATAAAAGATGAAGAAATTCTGGTTCAACAATAAAGGGCAAAGTAGATTTTTCCTTTAAGGTTTTATAACACTTAATTTTAGCAAGATCTGGTAAAGGTTCCCAACTTCTCTAAATGAAAAAGCACACATTGAGTATTTGCTAGGTTTGAAGCTTTATGCTAAGCATTAAAGATGCAAACAGAAAACTAAGAGACTGTCCTTGGACATGACTCTCCTCCAAGATCATTTGAAGTAACATTTATAGGAATCTTAGATGAGCAAAAGGTCACACTCTCTTAAAATACAGTTTTGTGTTAATGTTACAGAATAGTCATTGCTAAATTCTTCTCTTCATCATTACCTCAAGGACCAAAAGGGCTTCCTTCATGTGATGGGTATCTTAACCTTGGACACAGAACATGGCACTGCCTTTAGATGGATTCTGGGCACAGAGCCAGTGATATTATCTAGACAAGGCCTAGGTTTGATTATCACCCTTGTTCCATTTCCTTATGAAAGGCATTAGCTTTTTTCCCCCTACCACATCCCTAAAGAGAAAGGTCTGGAAAGGATTTTTTAAATAGGGAAGTATTTCTTGAGAAACTGAAAGTGAATTTTAAAAAAATTGTCATTTTAATCAGTCAAGATCTGCCTTCTCACCCTCCCACCCAACCTTCCTTCCGCAGTTGTGAGCACAAGAAAGACAAAACATATTACACAAGTATAATCAATCAAAACAAATGCCCACATTGTCCATGTCCAAAAATATACATGTCTCATTACACACTCTGCGTCTGTCACTTCTCAATCAGGAGGTGGGAACCATGTTCCATCATTAGTCTTCTGAAATCCTCATTGGTCATTATGCTGATAAAAGTTCCGTGAAATAGTATTTTATCGCATTTATATACCATAACTTGTTCATCCACTCCCCAGCTTTTGGGTTCTCATTCTTTGGCACCTCAAAAAGAAGCTATAAATGGTTTTGTGCATCCTTAGAGTTTATTTTGCTTAGGACTAATTCCTCTCTTCCCTCTCTCTACTTCCCCCTCCCTCCTTCTTCCCTTTCCTTCCAGAGAAATGTATTTCTGTATGAAAAGGAGGTTTTTGATATGTGTCCATGAAGCTCAGAGAAGAAGTAGTGATTGAAATAGTTTGACCTGCTTGGCAGATGCATTTGCTTTTTCTCCCTCTGGATGTCTGGTTGCTTCAGCATGTGTTACTGTTGTTTTAGTTGTGTCCAACTCTCTGTGACCCCATTTGGGTTTTTTTTTTTGGCAAAGATATTGGAGTGGCTTGCCATTTCCCTCTCCAGCTCATTTTTTTTCTAAAAAGATATTTTAACCATTTGTCTGATTCTGAATTGGTTTGTGGCAGTAAGTACCAATGTTTTTCTTCAGGAAGAGCTTCTGTAGTGGCACCTAGAGCCAAAAGATCAGACTCCATTGCCTCATAGTCATCGAGTGGCTGGAGATGGTTCCCTGCTTGATAATTGGCAGACGAAGATGGGGGGCTTGAAGGTCCAGCACAGAGCCTGCAGGTTCACTGGCTCACTGGCTGCATCAGGATTGGATATCCATGGGTTAAGAGATTGTCATACAGACCACCCAAAGAAATGCTTTGATCTGTCCTTTGTGGAAAGAAGGCTATTTCTGGATTCTCTGAGGCCAGCAAATCCAGCTGTAGGGAAGCACAGAGTTTGAGTGATTGGCGTCAGTGGCATTTCCTTCTCCAGCTCACTTTGCAGATGAGGAAACTGAGGCAAACAGGGTTAAGTGACTTGCCCAGGGTCACCCAGCTAGCATGTGTCTGAGGCCAGATTTGAGGCCAGTCTTTCTGACTCCAGGCCTAGCACTCTATCCACTGAGCTGACTAGCTGCTTCAGTGTTAGGGAAATCCACAAATTCTAACCTGGCCATCAATTCAAGGGAGACCTACAACACCCATCCTTTCTTCTCTATTGTAGGTTTCCATACTTGCCTCTTTTGAATTCTTCATATTCAGTTGTTTCTTATAGCGCCGTAATCTCCCATTGCATCCATGGATCACAACACATTTAGCCATTCTCTGGTCAATGGGCATCTATATTCTTTCCAGTTCTTTGCTATCACAAAAAGAGCTGCAATAAATATGTTGGTGTCTATGAGAGAAGTTATCTTTCTTGTGGTTTTGGAAGTGCATTATGAAATAAATAAATAAAGGACATTCATTAATCTTTTACATCTGATAGATATTGTGCTAAGTGCTAAGGATACATTTATTAAGCACCTACTTTTTGCATTTAATAGTATTTAATTTTTTTCCAATTACACATAAAGATAATTTTCAACATTCATATTTTGAAGGATTTTGAATTCCAAATTTTTCCTTCCCTCCTCCTCAAGAAGGCAAGCAATCTGATATAGGTTGTACATGTGCAATCATGTAAAACATATTTCCACGTTAGTCATGTTGTGAAAGAAGAAACAGAACAAAAGGAAAAAACCACAATCCCCCCCCCCAAGTGAAAATAGTTTGCTTTGATCTGCATTCAGACTCCCTCAGTTCTTTCTCTAGATGTGGACAGTGTGAGTCTTTTAGAATTGTCTTGGATCATCATAGTGGTGAGAAGAACTAAGTCTTCTTGATATTTGATCATTGCACAAATATTACTGTTACTGTGTACAATGTTCTCCTGGTTCTGCTCACTTCACTCAGTATCAGTTCATGTAAATCTTTCCAGGTTTTTCTGAAATCCACCTGCTCACCACTTCTTATGGAACAATAATATTCCATGACATTCATAGATCACAGCTTGTTCAGCCATTCCCCAGTAGATGATATTAAGCACCTCTGGGTGCCATGTACTGTGCTAAAGGCTTTTACAAATATTTCTTAATTTGATACAAAAACCAAGCCTGATAGTCCCTGCCCTCAAGGAGAAAGTAACGCATATAGAATTGAAAAGCTACGGGGGTGGGAAAATTATAGGAAGTGTCATGATGGGCCTTGGACCAGGCAAGATATGGCAAAAGCTTACCTATCAGAGCCCTGGGTCCTAAGAGCAGGAGCTGACTTCTGGTGGGAAGAAAAGGCCAGAGAGCTATCTACTTAATTTATACCAAAAATATTCATTGAGGGTCATAGGGTTTGAACTGAAAGGAAGATTACTAAGTCTAAATCCTCTTTATGGAAATGAGGAAAGTGAGGCTCAGAGTCATGAGATGGCTTGCTTAAAGCCTTATAGGCGGGGCAGCTAGGTGACACAGTGGAAAGAGCACCAGCCCTGGAGTCAGGAGGACCTGAGTTCAAGTCTGACCTCAGACACTTAACATTTACTAGCTGTGTGACCTTGGGCAAGTTACTTAACCCCATTGCCTAGCCAAAAAAAAAAAAAAAAGAAGTCTTATAGGCACAGGTGAGATTAGAAACCAAGTCCTCTGATTCCATATTTAGAGCGCTCTCCATTGTGTCATGCTGTATCACCAACGAGAGCCCATGAGCCGCCATGTAGCTGTATGCTTTTCATCTCTTCTGGTTTCATTTATTCAATTTCATTGTAGCAAGAATATTAACATGGAAATGTTGCTGTTCCTTCCCTCCCCTCCCCTCCCCTCCCCTCTCCTCTCCTCTCCTCTCCTCCTTAACTTGGGGTTTACTGGCTAGATTACTTTCTCAAAGACCTAGTCTTAAACCCAATTCATTCTGGATCTCATGAATTGGACAACAATAGGTCCCTGCCCAAGCATGCTTAATGGTTATTTTTTGGGCCCTTCTGGCTCAGAGTGAATGTAAATAGTAACTGTTTCTCTTTTAGCCAGTAACCCTGAGGGTCTTCCACTTCCAGTTTGCTTTTTTTTTTTTTTAGTTAAAGGCTACTACTTGACTCACTTCTTAAAGAGGCCTATTCACACAATGGGCATTGCCTGGAAAGACCTTAGCTTAAAAGGGCCAGGGTCTCCCATTGCATCCTGGACCATCTCCAGTCACCCTGATGAATATCTGGCCACTGGACCCAGATGGCTCTGGAGGAAAAAGTGAGGCTGGTGACATTGCCCAGCTCTCCTTCACTCAAATCAAAGTCAATTGCAAGTTGTGTCATCATCTCCCTGATGTCATGGTCCTCTGAGAATGAAGGACAAACCACAAGCACATGAGATAAGGGTGTCACCTTCATCCTATCAATGGTTAAACGAATGTTGGCAGAGGATCTCGACACTGTATCATGGTCCCCTTTGGTAGTCTGGTGAAAAGCCTGTAGGTCCCTTCTCAGAATAAAGTTTTTAAGTTGTTGAAGGACATGCTAAATTGTAGCTATTTTTGCACATTTGTGAAAATAAATAAAGGATTTTGTTGTAGTTCTAGTTCATGGTCACACTGTTAAGAACCCACGCAGAAGAGTTCTTATCAGAGCCACAGCTGAGGCATGCGATATCGCCATTAGATACATTTGGAGACACCAGGAAAGCCCAGTTTATTCTCACGACTCCAACTCTTATAGTGCTGTTGTTTTCCTCAGAGATCATCATACCACTAGCTAACATTTTACTAGCTTTTTACTAGTATTACTATTACTAGCATAATACTAGCTTTAATAAGGTTTGCAAAATGCTTTATAGCTGATTCTCATAGAAACTTTGTGAAATAAATGCTGTTACTCCCATTTTACAGATGAAGAAACAGACTGTAAGAACTTAAATGACTTGCCCAGAGCCACGTAGCTGATTAGTGTTTGAGGCTAAATTTCTGACTCCAAATCCCATGCTTTATCCACTGCACCACTTAGATGAAACTTAGATCCCTAAATATACATAACACGCACTCTCCCTCTGCTTGTAAACCCCATAAAACACAACTCAGACACATAGCCTCAATACTTATGGGCAACAAAGTTAGATGCACATTCAGAGACATATCAATAGATTGAAACTGCTTTCTCCAAGGTTACCAATTATGAGCTACTTGGTGAATACAGTGACGTTTTCTTTACCCTTATTCTTCTGTAATTTTTTCTGTAGGTCTCCTTCTGCACGTATCTCTGAGGGCATGTGTCTTTGTCTTTTCAAATTCTCCCTCTCAGAGTGCACCCCATCTCTCTGCATCTCTGCCTCAGTGTGAATCCCCTGTTAGAGATCATCTCAATCCCCTCAACATCCAAGGCTGACTCCAGTTGCCTTCACCATGTTCCCTAGCAGTGCTTCTTAAGCTGTGGATCACAATCCTAAATGGGGGTTGTGAAAAATTTGGCAAGAGTAAAAGGTTTCTGAATGTGCAATGACCAAAAATTAATTACAAATCAAATGCATAATGAATCTGGGGTATTTCTGGCAGTGCTTGCCCATGTGACTTCATGTGACTTCACTGTAGCCATTGTTGTGAACACACAACATGCACACTTTGTGCTGTGCATGCCATCACACCACACAACATAATGGACACTGCCAGAAATTCCGCACCTCAAATTTGAGACTATTGTATGTTATGAATTGTAGTGTTTTTACTGTACATACAAAGTTTTCTGCTCATACAGAAACATAATGGTTTAATTACAGAAAACAAAGACTTCATATTTTCCTACCCTTATTCCTCAGTATGTAGGTATCAAATTAGTATGTCTTTGAATTGTATTGTGTTAGAATGTTCAATTTAAAAAATTGCTGTTAGCTCCTTGTTTTACCGAAACGTAAGTGTTTAATTGCAGCATGTAAAGACAAAAGCCCTTTAATAATATTTCTCCACTACCACCACTGTATGTGTAAGTGTTGAACATCAATTTTTTAAAATTAAGCACACACAAATGTAATTTCATTTTTTTTTCTTTTTTAGGCAATTGGGGTCAAATGACTTATCCAGTGTCACACAGCTAGTAAGTATCAAATGTTTGGTCTGAGGCTGGATTTGAACTCAGGTCCTCCTGACTTCAAGGCCGATGCTCTATCCACTGCGCCACCTAGCTGCCCCTAATATTTTGTATTTTCTTTGTTTTGGCTAGGTGATGGGGTTAAGTGACTTGCCCAGGGTCACACAGCTGGTAAGTGTTATGTGTCTGAGGCTGAACTTGAACTCAGGTCCTCCTGAATCCAGGGCTGGTGCTCTATCCCCTGCACCACCTATCTGCCCCCAAATGTAATTCATACACCAAAGCCAGTATTTATTTGAGAAATTATTAGCAATATTTATTTATATTTTAGGACAAAAACATTTTTCAGTTATGGATAAGTGGCTAAATTTAGACAGAAGAGGTAAAAATACTGATGACAATGCAGCAGAGTCTTCACTACCAGGTTGTAGTACACCTAAACTGACAAGAAAAAAAATGTCAAATCATTTTTTGCAATGTGGATTTGCCTCTAACAATGATGATAGTGTGGAAAAACCTCTTTGCTCAATTTGTAATGAAGTTTTGGCTGCAGAGAGCATGACACCAGCCAAACTAAAACAGAATCTTAATACCAAGCATGCAACATATTGCAAGAAACCAAAGGAATATTTTGAACAACTTTTAAAATCTTCAAATAAAGAAAAACAAGGTCTTGAGAAATTTGTTATTCTCAATGAAAAGTATTTACTTGCATCTTATGAAACTTCTTATTTAATTGCAACAACTAAAAATCCCTATGCAATAGGAGAAGATCTTGTATTACCTGCTGCTATTAAAATGTCAGAAATAGTTCATGGGAAAAGTATGGGGATGAAATTTGTAAAATTCCTTTATCAAATGATACTATTTCCAAAAGAATTTCTGAAATTTAGGAATGACCAATTCCAGGAGCTTATTACTAAGGCATTCCCCTTTGCAAAAGCATTTAAGACTTTCAGGCACTCCATGGTTTTATCTTCGGTTACTGAGAGAAGCCACTGACCATCAATTTATTGAGTGCTGACTAGCCTAATTAATAAATTGATTATTAATTACCCAGAAACTCTGTCTCCCGGGGTTTTTCATTCATCACAGCACCTTGCCGGAGACTGAATCCCTTTCATTTGAGTTGTCTTAGGAAGATTCTGAAGATCACCTGGCAAGATAAGGTACTAAGGTCCTCTCTTGAGCTGATCTGTCAAGCATTCAAACCCTACCACAGAGAGCACAACTCTGATGAGCTGACCTCATTGTTCAAATGTCAAATGTACATTTGTGGTAAGATTGTTTTGCAGAGAACTCACACAATGCAAGTGTTCACATGGAAGTCAGAAGAAGCAATACCAGGACACTCTCAAGGTCTCTCTGAAGAATGTTGGAATTGATTGTGAGACATTGGAGACTCTGGCACAGGACCTCCCAGTACGATGTACTTGCATCAGAGAAGGTGCTATGCTCTATGAGCAAAGCAGAATTGTGGTAGCTCAAAAGAAATGTGAGATGTGCAAATTTAGAGACATCGCCAACTCCAAATGTTCATATGGACTATTTGTGCCCAACCTGTGGTAGAGCCTTCTGAGCCCATATTGGTCTGATTAGCCACAGTTGGACACACTGTATATTGACCCTAACATAGTGATGTTATTTTGGTCCTCTTCAAGCATGAAGGAGAACCAACCAACTTACAACTAAGCTATACACAGGATAAATTGGAGATAATAAACAGAGGGAAGGCATTTAACGTAAGGGGTTTCAGAAAAGCCATCCTGTAGAAGGTGGGATTTAATTGGGACTTGAAGGAAGCTAGGGAAGCTAGGAGGCAGAGATGAGGAAGGAAAACATTCCAGGCCTGGGAGACAACCAGAAAAAAGCCAGGAGGCCAGTGCCACTGGAGCATGGAATGTCACCATGTCTCCCATGCTCTCAAGCTGGTTCCATCTTTTTAAAAACATAGATAAAGTCCCTCAAGTCTGCCTTCTATACTTCATCATGATGGTGATCCTGGGCTTTCCAAGGCTCTGGCTTGGGAATTCTAAGTCTGACACTTCTGAGCATGTTGACAGGTCTAGAACACGAGTGCAGAAATGGACAAGGTACCTGTCACCTGGTGAGAAGCCAAGCTGATTTCAAAGAGTTGCACCACAAGGCCAACCATAGCGTAGTGAATTTTTCAGCCTCTCAGACTCTGAGGAGGGGTGCAGATTAGCATCAGAGGAAAGGTCACTCATACTGACAAAATCAGAGGATCAGAGGATTTGGAGCTGGAGAGCTTTGAATCAAACACCCCATTGTTCAGATAGGGAAAATGAAGTTTAGAGACAGTTCCCACTGGCTTTCTTTGTCCTCCTCCCCTGGCTCCCAATATACCCCTTTTAAGCTCTGTTTTGGATGTTGTCTTTTCCCATTAGATCATAAGCTACCTTGCAAGTTCCTTGAGGACAAGGACTATCTTTTTTTCCTTCTTCCACATTTACATCTCCAGCAATTAGCCTGGTACATTGTAGGGGCTTGTAATAAATGCTTATTGACTGAATGACTAACTGAGGCATGGGAGGATATACTCTGAGCCCTGCAGTGAACAAGTAGCCAAGCCAGGGTTTGACTGATTCATGAAGCATTGGGATGTGTGACAGATGTCATATGGCAATGAGTCATGGAGGATCACTGATCTCTGAAGACTTGGAATTGTAGGTAATGCAAAGGCCAAGGGTGGCTACAGGCGAGCAGGCCCCAGCATGTTGCTAGATGACTTGGGCTCAGAAGAAATGGCACAAAAGACATTATTAAGGCCATGCCTGAAGGAAAAAGGAATTGAGTTGGTCACATAGTGAATACAAGGGATGACAGATGGATGCCTCAAGTTTTCCACTTTTATTCATTAACTGGTAAAAGGCCCAGAGGAAAGCCACCATACTGTGGGGTGGAGTACCTTGGAGCATTTGTTGGAAGACGTGGACAAAAGTAGCAGAGAGTGAGAAGACACAGATGGGTGGTGATATACATCCATCTGTGGAGGAAGGGTTCACATGGATTAGCACAGCAATCCTCCCAAGGATGGAAGCAAATGCAATAATAACTTGTCCTTAGTAAGTGCTTTGAGGTTTATAATCAGCCAGTCAACATGTTTTTATTAATCATTCACTATGGGATAGTAGGGAAAAAACATTTGCTATGTGCCAGACAATGTGCTAAGCACTGGTAATATTGAAAAAGATAAAAACACAGTCTCAGACTTCAAGAAACTCACATTCTAGTAAAGGGAGACATGGAAAGGTACATACAAGATGCAATCAATGTAAATGAGAGGCATTCTGAGACAGAAAGGACTGTGGGGTGTGTGTGTATGGGAAATGTGGATAAAGAGGAGAGACCTATTTTAGGGGATTGACTTAGAACATAAAAGGGAGCTGAAAGGCACCTTAAAACATGGAATGTCTGAGCTGGGAAAGACAACAAGCATTTATTAAGCACTTAGTATGTGCTAGGCATTGTACTAAGCACTGGGAATATTTTTTTGTTGTTGTTTAATTGATTAGTTATGTCCAACTCTTCATGACCCCATTTGGGGTTTTCTTGGCAAAGATGCTAGTGTGGTTTGCCATTTCCTTCTTCAGCTCATTTTGCAGATGAGGAAACTGAGGCAAACGGGTTAAGTGACTTGCCCAGGGTCACACAGCTAGTATGTGTCTATGGCTAGATTTGAACTCAGGTCTTCCCGATTCTAGGGCCTGCACTCTATTCACTGCACCATCTAGCTGCAAAGGCAGAGGCAAAAACAGTCCCTGTCTTCACATGTGGGCACGAGAGAGACTGTAGAACTTAAAATGTCAGCATTGGAAGGGACTTCAGAATGTTGAAAGAGATGTTAGAACACAGAATGTTAGAATTGCAAGAGACCTTGGAACATAAAGCATAGAATGTCAGAACTAGGAAGGAAAATAATAATACAAATAATGAATAACAATAATAGCATTTATATAGTGCTAGGTTTGTAAAACGTTTCGCATAAGTTACCCTATTTGATAAAATCGGAGGAATCTTACAGTATTGGATGTCACAGCAGGAATTGGAGAACTTGATCAAAGACTAGAAGGAGAATTGGATTAAAGCTAGAAGGGATCTTGTGGTTGTTCAATCATTTTCCAGTCATGGCTGACTCTTCATGACCCCATTTGGGGTTTTCTTGGCAAAGAGACTGGAATGGATTGTCATTTCCTTCTCCAGCTCATTTTATAGGAAATTGAAGAACTAAGGCAAACAGGATTAAGTGACTTGCCCGGGGTCACACAGCTAGGAAGTGTCTGAGGCTGGGTTTGAACTCATAAAGTTGAGTCTTCTTGACTGCAGGCCAGGCACTCTATGCACTATGGTGCCACCTAGCTACCTGGAAGGGGCCTTAGAGAGCCCTTATTTTCCAGAGAAGGACACTGACATGGAGAAAGGTGAACAACTTGCCTACGGTCACCCAGCATAGTAGTAACAGTCCCTGTTTTATGTAGAATGGGCTGGTTTTCCTTTAAGGGGGCAGCAAGGCTATTCTTGGGATTTGGTTAACCTGAGTGACTATGAATGATTCAGTTGGCTTCCTTGCCCCAGAGGCATAAATGGCTGAGCCTATGGGGAATTAATACTCCAGGGCTCTGGTTGAATTCCCGTTTCACTGTGGTTGGACCTTGTTGATAAAGTGATGCCAACTGCTCTGGTGAATGAACGCAGAGGCCTAATGGAGTATTTTATTTTACTTTAACTAGGAATCATATCCTTTTTGATCTTATCAGAAGTAAAGTTGTTTTCGTTGTATTTAGTGGTCTAAGAATAGCTCATTGCATTCTAATCTTCAATCAGAATCACTAAGCTAGGCCTGACTTAGAACACACAGGGAGTAGGCAGCAGAGTCAGAATTTGAACCCAAGTCTTCCATTTGTTCTCTTATACTGCTGTAGTCAGCACTGCTGATTCTTCCAGCTGTCCTCAAAGCACTGGAACACTGAGGAAAATGCCTTACATATAATAGGTGCTTAATAAATGTGTGTGGGATTGAATTGGGTTGACTTGATATTTCCATTAACAATAGCTGTTCTTAATGGGGTTGTTATTGTGGACCTTGAAGGGAGGGATACTTTGGTGGTAATCAGTATATTGAAGTTGTGGTTGCCTGTAGCTTTTAATCTCCTAAGGCATTGATATTTTAGTAACAAGCAGCATTCCTGTTATTTATTGCTGTTATCCTGTTGCCTGCAACCAGATTGTACACGAACGGAGAGGTGTGAAATAACTTATGACATGGGCCAGGCAGAGTAGAATTACTGACTCAGTTTATTCATCTGAGGGTACAGGATATATAGAGAAAACCTAGCCTAACTTCAAAGAGTCTTCCCCACGAGATACTCCCCAGAACATCTGCTGAGGATGTGACAACATGAATTTCCTCGTTATCAGGGTTCCTAGATTGGGTTGTATTTTCCAAGGTTTTCCCAGGCGCCTTGGCACCACCTGCATAGAGGAGTGAATGTGTAAATCTAAAGTTCAAAGAGTGAGAAGGAATGTCTCCTAATCAGGAAGGACTTGGAGAGCCCGTACCACTTAATCAGCGAGCCCTTTTGGGTAAAAGCCTGGGCAGAGGTCAAACTCTGCCTTGGATCTTAAACCCTTATCAGACTCTTAAGATCGGCCCTCAACATTATCCTACTAGTATTGATACTTTAGTAACAAGCAGTATTTGTATTACTTGTTGCTACTATCCTAGAAGTACGATACATTAGTAACAAGTAGTATTCCTATTGCTCCTATTATCCTATAAGTATTGATACTTTTGAGCAGTATTCTTGGTACTTGTTACTATTATTCTAGAAGTATCAATACTTTATCAACAAGCAGTATCCATATTCCCTTTGTCCAAGAATCACCAATACTTTGGAAACACTACAACTGAGTGTTACAATTATAGTACTGTGTAACTCTGTATTACTGTATTAGAATTAAAGGTATTTCTGTCCAGTGATTGCTTGTCTGAGCGTTGCAGGTCAAGATTTTTTTTTTTGTAATCTGTGCAAATAGAAAGTGAGGAAAGTAAGAGCTACAGTTTAATGGAGGCCTTGGAGAATCCTCAAAGGGCTGTTCTGAAGGTGGTGATGTTGAACATTCAGCTATCCGTGAATAATGGAACATTTTGCCACAAATATAATCTTAATTTTCTGGCTTTAGATTACAAAAAATGGATGCTTCATGAAGGATAGGATACTTCAACAGCATGATGACTGAACCAAATACTGCCTGTTAAATTAAAAAAAAACTAAGATCCTTTTGCTTCCCAAAGGAGGCCCGATTTAACTTGACTGTTTTTAGAACTGTGTTTAAATAAATTGTTAATTAAAAAGATAACCCCCCCAACAATTGAAGGAAAAGAAGCAATGGGTAACAATTTTTGAACACATACTCCTCAGTATCTTTTACCTTGGAATGTGGCACTGCCACAGCTCTAGCCCCAATCAGTGTGTGCTGCTCTTTCCATTGCCAGAGTTGATTATTAATTATGGTTCCTTGCCTCCACCCAGCAAAATCTGGAACCTTGGCTGGGTACCCTGGCAGCTAGGCCTTGAGTAAGCCCCAGGTATTGACTTAACTCAGTCTTATAATAATGCTAATGACACTTATTAAGGTTTGCGAGTCCCTTTACAAATACCTCATTTAATGTTCACAAGAATCCTGGGAGGTAGGTACTACTATTGTTCCTGTTTTACCGATGAGAATCTGATGCATAGAAGTATCAAGTGATTTGCAGAGAGTCACACAGCCACCAAGTGTCTGAGGTTGGACTTGAATTCAGGTCTTCCTGACTCTAGGTACAATACTCTACCAACTACATCCCCTAGCTTTGGCTCGTTAGCCATATCTCTTCCTGATGTAAAATAGTCAAATTCCAGAAGCTAAAGAGTCAACTGCCAAATAAAAAAGTCCTGCCAGAGTACGGCCAGAGTCCTCCTTCTGACCACTACCTTCTTTATGGCAAATGTCTTCTATACGTATTGCCCCTCTATACTTCTCTCTCCCCCTCCTCTCTCTCTCTCTCTCTCTCTCTCTCTCTCTCTCTCTCTCTCTCCTCTCTCTCTCTCTCTCTCCATTTGCAGCCGAAAGAGCCAGAAAATGCTAAGGTGCAGGGGAGGCAGGCAAGGGTTTATTATCTTTAGTAACATGAATATTTCTGTGGTTGTTATTAGTGTGACACAAATCTCTGCTCCATGCGACACCTGGAGGACTTTGAGACAGCCCTGGACTAAGCTCATATTGACTTGAGAGCTGTTCCTTGGTGTTCAGTGTGAACATCTACATCTTGGAAATCCACAAACACTGCAAATTGGGGCTTGATTGATTATTTTGTTAATTGTCTAGGCTAGACTTAAGAAGAAGGCTTAAGTCACTTAAGAATATTGTGCAGATTAAACTTAAAAGTTTGTCCTGCAAATTTTTTTTTTGAGATCCCTGGGAATATCCCATGTAATACTTGGAACACTGCAACAGCATAACCACCCAGGCAGACAATAGCATCCATGAAGTGCTTGCTATGTTCTGGGCATTGTGGTAAGAGCTGAGGATACAAACACAAGCAAATAGAAAGCTAGCCACTTCCCTCAAGGAAGTTATACTTTAACTTGGGAAGACAACTCATGAAAAAGAGCTAAAAAGGGTCCCCCGAGGTGGGGGGAGAGTGGGTACTCATAGGGGCATGGATCAACGTCCAGAGTTAGAAGCAGAGCTGGGAGGGGAATGAAGATTGGCTGGCCTGGGTCCCTCCCCCCAAATGGAGTCCCCTAGGGAGAAGGAGGTGAGAAGGTGAGAGGGAGCTGAGGCATGGTTGTTCATCTACTGCCTTGTTTTAAAACAAATGAGTAATAACTTTTGTTTGACATCACCTTTCTACCCAAATACATACCTTTCCCTGCCTTCCCCTCTCTGGAGAGCCTTCCCTTATCACAAAGTCAGCAGTGTGATGGAAGAGATGTCATCCTCTGCCATGCTTACACCTCATCTGGAGTCTTATGTTTAGTTCTGGGCATGATGGCTTAAGAAGGACATTGATAAGTGTCAGAGCATTCAGAGGAGAGAGACCAGCATGCCAAAGGGCCTTGAGTCTATGTCAACTGAAGCTCAGCAAGAGGACCTGGGGATGTTTGACCTGGAGAAGAGAAGACTTGGGGTGGGGGGGATATTATAGCTCAGTTCAAGCATTTGAATGGAGAAGTTATTAGATTTACTCTGCTTGGCCCCTGGATGATAGAGTCAAGAGCAATGGGTGTAAATAGTAAACTGACAAATGTAGGCTTGATGCCAAGAAAGCTTCTTAATGATTGGAGCTATCCAGGAGTGGAATGATGGTGAGTTCTTGTACATCTTCAAGGAGAAGCTGAATGGTGGACTTGTCCAGTGTGTTATAAGGAGGTTTCCTTTAGGGTATAAGTTGGACTAGGTGACTTACTGAAGTCATTTCAACTCCTCAATTCTGTGTTTTTTTTAATTCTGTGAAAGAATTTAAAAAGACAGAGGGGGAAAAAGCATTTTAGTGGAAGTACTGTATAAATCAATCAAGTCTGATAGCAAATGTAATATTCTACAGCTATAGACCCCCAAGTCCACAAAGAAGGGAAGAGGGTAAATTTTCTTGTCTCTTGGGATCAGGCTTTGTTATTATACTTATGCAACATTCAATTTCAATTTTTCTGTTGCTGTTGTTCGCCCCCCATTTGCATTAGAAATAGTCATATTATTTTCCCTCTTTCATTTACTTCACTTTTACATAAGTTCATATAACTTACCATCTTTTCTGAATGCTCTGTGTTATATGACAATGTAATTACATTCTCTCACACCTATGTGCTATAATTTGTTTAGCCATTCCCTAATTGATAGGCCTCTCCTTTATTCTCAGTTCCTTGCTACTATTACAAAATGCTGCTATGAATATTTTGGTGTATATGGGGAATTTCTTTCTGTATCTGACTTCCTTGAGATATATGCCTAACAATGAAATCTCTGAGTCAACAGGTATGAATATCTTAGACACTTTTATAGCACTAGTTCAAACTTCTTTCAAGAGTGGCTGGACAAATTTTCCATAGTGTCTTCTATGTGACTCTATAGCAAGGCAAAATGTCCTTCTTTTAGTTAACCAGCAAAGAAGGTAATGTATAATTTACCCATGTGGTGGTGCTATACTCAAATTTACTAGCCTAGAGGACTCATCAAAGTTCTCTGATGCATGTGTAAGAGATTTTCTACCCTCCACCTTCGTGCTGAGTTAGTTTAATAAACAATGACAACAGCATGTTAGCCAGCTTCAAAATGGGCCCAGAGCAGGGGTTCTTTTGAAAAATGATGTTTTTTTTTGTCAATAAGCAAAAATCTTCCTTTTCTCCCTCCCTCCAAATCTCACTTCCAATTGAGAAAACTCCTGTTACAGATAAGTCTAATTAAGCCAAATAAATTTCCTCACTGGCCACATCTCCAAAAATATTTGTTTAATTCTGTACTCTGAGAATCTACCAGAATATGGGGAGCGTGTTTCATCATGAGTTTGCTAGATTCATTGTTGATCATTACACTGATCAGAGTTTGAAGTCTTACAAAATTGTTTGCCTGCACAAAACTGTTGACACTATATAAATTGTCCTTCTGGTTCAGCTCCCTTCATTCTGTACAAGTATTCCCAGGTTTTTCTGAAACCACATACCATAACTTGTTCAGCCATTCCCCAATCTTTGCTAACTCAAGAAGAATTATAAATATCCTCATTTACCCTTAGGGTTCATTTTGCTTAGGACTAATTGCTCATTCATCTACCCTAAGGAAGAGAGGTTCTTAGCCTTTTTTTTTCCCTGTGTGTCTGCCCTTTTGGTAGACTGATGAAGCCTATGGACCCCTTCTCAGCATAGCATTTTTAAAATGCATAAAGTAAAATACATAGGATTGTAATTACAAAGGAAATCAGTTATACTGAAGTACAGCACTTTTGTTCAGTTGTATCTGACTCTTTGTGGCCCCATTTGGGGTTTTCTTGGCAAAGATACTGAAGTGGTTTGCCATTTCTTTCTCTAGATTATTTTACAGGAAATTGAGGCAAATGGTTAAGTGATTTGCCCAGGACCACATAACTAGTTAGTGTCGGAGTCCAGATTTAAACTCATGAAGATGAGTCTTCCTGACTGCAGGCCTGGTTCTCTATCCACTGTACCACCTAACTGCCCTTAGAATACTATGATACAATGAATAGAAATACAAATACAATAAATTATATTGAATTTGAATAAAAAAGATATTAAAAAATAAGTTCACAGACCCCCAGAAATCTAAATCAGATTAAAAGCCCCTGATATGAGGTGTGATATGCTTTATGGCTCCAAAATTACCCAAATAGTAAAATCTCTTGGTTAGAATGTCCCCCTCCATATCTGGAATTTTCCTTCTCTGTCTCATTCCATCACATTCATAGGAAATTGATAATCAGCACTTTATGGCCACAGCATTCATTGTATAAAATCAACATGAACAGGAAACTGTCTCTATCATCTCCATTTCTGGAAATTTAATCTTCCCATGGGTCTTGCCAGCTCCTCAGGACTGTTCTACCAGTTTGTGAAATTTTCAAAAGCTGCTCCTTCCCAGTGCTTCTGGATTCACCTTCCCTTCTGGGGGAACAGAGAAGAAAGTCACTCAGGGGCCAAGCAAGAGGAAAACTGGGAGCTTGGGGAACCTTTCTGCTGACATACAGCTTCCATTGTCCAAGAGAACTGCTGCCTTTCCCATCCCCCAGTTTCTGATGGAACTTCTGACACATTATGTGTTACAAACCTCCTGAAGGAATGATTGGGGGCCATTAACCTAAGCTCATAAACTTGGAGCTTCAAGGCATCTTAGAACTCACCAAGACCAACTCATGTGTTTTATAGGTCAAATGTCTGAGACTCAGAGAGGGGAACACAAGTAATCAGTGGCAGAACCAGAATTAGGGTCTCTATTTCCAAAGCCAATGCCTTTTCTGCTGTACTATGGAGAACAGGGTGTATTTGAACTCTGGTCCATTACATCCATTCCTTTCTGGTTTATCACATTGCTGTTGAAGGCCCCAGGAGGGGAGGTAGCCAAAACTGTAGGCTATTTGAAATCAGATCAACATGTTTGACCAGTCTGGCAGAGTGGATGAGTGGACTTTAGTACTTTTAATCTTGATAGCTGAACAAACTTAATTCGTGTTTCACAGTAAATAATAGGCCAGTGCAATGGACAGCTCCAAGAAATCAAACAAAAGCAAGGTGTTATCTAGTTTTATAACCAGGAGTGGTAACCCGATCAAATGGGAGAAGAAAGGAGCTCCAAAGTAAGCAATTAACGCTTTCACCTTTGAGTAACAATCAAGGTTCAATTCTATTAACTCAATTTGTTTTTTATTAAGATCTTATTGTGTGGTTGGTGGAATAATGGATAGAGAGCTGACCTGAGAGGATAATCGGGTTTGAATGCACCTTTGACACATATGTGTCACATACGTAGCGTGTCACACTTAACCCCTGAGTGTTCTGAAATTCTCTAAGATTCTACTTTGCAGGAGACATGCTGATTCGTACTGGTAGAAGGAGTTTCCTCACTGAGAGTTCTCAACACCTAAGAAATCATAGGTCCAGAATCTACCCCCACCCAATGTGCCAGGAATTGTGCTGAGTACTGAGGACAAAGACATAATGAACCAGGCTTTGCCTTCAAGGAGCTTACTTTCTACTAGGGGTGGATAGTTAAGCATACACAAAAAAGTACGAAGTAGTTTTTGTTGGGGACAATACTAACAAATTGGGGAATCAGGAAAAATGTCTCACAGGAGGTGGCCTGGAGCCTTGAAAGGAGCTAGGGGTTCTGAGCTGGCAGGAACATTGACATGGGGGGGGAAGGGTGAAAGATACAAAGACTGGAGATGGAACATGATGCAGGGAAACAGTAAATAGGTCAGTTTGGTTCAACTGTAGAGCATCAGTCAGTCATCAAGCATTTATGGATTCATTTATAGTTATCTAATAAGCATTGGGGATACAAAGAAGGGTTAGAAGACAGTCCCTGCCCTCAAGGAGCCCACAGTCTAATGCAAATAACTATGAACATAGAAAGTAGAATTATGTGAAATGGGTCTAAAAAAAGAGGCTGGAGCAGACTTCTGAGAGCTTACCAGAGGAGTTTGTATTTACCCTTAGAGAAGTTAGTGATTTAGTAATATCTATTAGGAGGAAGCAGATAGGATCCATTGTAGAGATCTAGAGCCTGGAGGCAGGGAGGCTAACCAATTAGGAGGCTGTTCAAATTAATCCTGGAGAAAGGGTTTAAAGGCTTGGACTAATCTGATTGTGGTGCAGGAGGAGAGGGATGAAGGCCAGAAATTCTGAGGAAGTACAAGTCCACCGGGCTGCTGGGTGATGACGTGGATAGAATGCCTGGCCCGGAGTCAGGAAGACTCACCTTTATGAGTTCAAATTCAGCCTTAGACACTTACTAGCTGTGTGACCCTGGGCAAGTCACTTAATCCTGTTTGCTTCAGGTCTTCAACCTGTAAAGTGATCTGGAGACGTATCCTTGCCAAGAAAACCTTGAGAAACCAGAGAGTGGGTCATGACTGAACAACAAAGTTCAGCTGAATTGAACAAAGTTGTTCAAAGAACAACTGATCGGATTTGGGTAGTAATGGAGACTTGGGGTAGCAATGGGGACTTGGGGTAGTAATGGGGACTTGGGGTAGTAATGGAGACTTGGGGTAGTAATGGAGACTTGGGGTAGTAATGGGGACCTGGGGTAGTAATGGAGACTTGGGGTAGTAATGGAGAAGTAAGGGAGGGATGATGGTGTCCTCAGGAGAAAGATGGAGGTTAGGAGGAAAGACAATGACCATAGTTATTATTAGGCATTTAGATCCTGACTCCATTAAATGTAGGAACTAGACTGACCAAATCAAAAAGTAACCTGTTTGAAACTGTGGACTTGTTAAAATATGAGCCTCTTGAGGGCAGGGATAATGTTTTTCCCTCTTTTTCTTTTGGTATCCCTAGCATAGTGCCTGGCACACAGTAAGCCCTTTATAAATGCTTGTTAATCCTTCATTTTCTTTTTTAAAATTAATTAATTTATTTTTAGAATCACTTCCATACACTTTTGAGTTTAAAATTTTCTCCCCATTCCTCCCCACCTCCCTCTCCAAGACAGTGCACAATCTGATACAGGCTCTACATATACATTCCTATTAAGCATATTTGCACATGAGTCATGTTGTAAAGAAGAATTAGAACCAATGGGGGAACCACAAGAAAGAGGAAATGAAACAAAACAGAAGAAAAAAAAAGAGTAAATAGCATGCTTCGATCTGCATTCAAACTCCATAGTTCTTTCTCTGGATGTGGACGTCCTTCATTTTCGAAAAGGACCAATGACATCATGCGGGGATGTCTTGATCGGAGCAGGAATTGAATTTAAATGAGGCAGAGCTACACAAAGTCACTCTCTCTTCTAGAGTCATTGAAGGCCAGTGGCAAGACAAAAGTCAAGATGATCGGTGATGGCCCAGGATGCAGTGGGTGACCATGGCGTTTTCAATGCCTGACCATGCCCTAGGAGTTCCACAGCACCTGCTTCATCTGCCTTCAATGGCTGTTGGAACAAATCATTCTCATCTGCCCATTCTGTCCAGGAAAGTCTCCTTATGCTTGGGGTAGATGTCCCCCTAATTCACCGATGGGTTTGAGGACTGTTGGTTATCCTCAACCTGGTTTAGCCAGTCTGCCAAAATGGTTTATTAGGGTGTGGCTTCTACTTATGCTACAGCTTCTTAGAGCCACAGAGGAGAGTTGGTTGCCAAGTAGACACCAAAGGTGGGTGAGTAGCCCTGAAAAGGGCTCAGCAAATCCTCACATTAGAGGTGATTGTCTTCTGCACACCCCATGTACCCCATTAGAGCATCATAAATGTTTGTTGACCGATTGTTTGCCTGACCTAAAGTTAGCTCCAGCTGAGGGAGGTTAAGTAATTGCATAATTTCTGCATTGAAAGAGTGGCACTTGAACCCAGGTCTTTTTAGCTGATGTTTAGTACACAGAAGTCCTCCCTGCACCTACTGAATGCCTCACAAGACACGACCTGTTGGCTAGAATTATTCATCTGAACTTCATAACCTTTCATGGACTGATAGACTACAAATCCTTATACTACAAATACACATCTCAAAATGTGTTTGAAAACTCAATTTTACTGGGACTGAACTATTAAAATTTTTTTTTTTTATTTTTAGGCAACTGGGGCTAAGTGAGTTGCCCAAGTACACACCGCTAGTAAGTGTCAAGTGTTTGGTCTGAGGCTGGATTTGAACTCAGGTCCTCCTGATTTCAGGGCCAGCGCTCTATCCACTGTGCCACCTAGCTACCCCTGGGACTGAACTATTATCAGAGCTAGAACTCTTGCCCTGTGAAGAGCCCAGAAGCTGAGAATTCTGCCTGACCTAGTCTGGGCAGGAGTTGCTCAGGGGCAGTGGATGTGTCTAGTCCCAAACTAGCAGCAGCCGAACCCAGGAAGGAGCCAGCTTTGCAGCATAGTAACTTGCTTGACCTAGGCCAGCAGTGGATACATCCATCCATCTGAGATGTGCCTGTGAGGGGCCAAACAAGCTGAGTGACTCGTTCACCACTGACGCCGCTGTATCCAGCAGAGGATTTCATGAGGATCCTCTGGAGAAAGAAAAGGAAACAGTGTGCTCCTGGCTTACGGGCTTCACCATTATACTGTAAGCTTGTGGGGTGTATGGAGAGTTCAGGAGAACTAGTGTCTCTGGTGGGAGGGCTTTCTGAGCCCCTTCTCAGGGATGATCATCCACCTCTGGTGTCCACCCGGCACCCAACTCTCACCTGTGGCTCTAAGAAGCTTTAGCATGAGCAGAGGCCACACCCCAGTAACCGTCTTGGCAGACAAGCTAAACCAGGTTGAGGGTAACTGAGAGGCCTCCAACCCAACAGTGAGTTAAGGGGATGTCTACCCCAAGCATGCAAATATTTACACCAGTGGAATGGGCTGATGAGAACAATTTGTTCCAATGGCCACGAAGGCAACTGAAACAGGCTCTGTGGGATTCTTAGAGCTTGGTCAGACATCGAAGATGATAGCATTATCCACTGTATCCTGAGTCACCGGTTGTCTTCACTTGTCCTGTCATGGGACTTTGATGACTCTGGAAGAGAGAGGGAGGTTGATGACTTTATGCAACTCTGCCTTATTTAAATCCAATTCATGCTCAAATCGAGACACCATGTTATTGGTCCTTTCCGAAAAAATGAAAGGCCAAAGAAGGACAAACTGTAAGCTTCTACCTGCTCTTTCCCCATCAACTCTATATGTATTTGTGGAATATGCTTCAGGTTTTTTTTTTGGGGGGGAGGGGAAATGTTTTACAACTATTGTTTTTTTGCCATTAGAATAAATGACTTTGCTGAGGAATTGGATCTATTTGTTGATTATGAAGGGGATGCACATTGGTGGGGGCTCATGTCAGTAGGATACCCCTTTATAGTGTTATCCCTACCTAGGCAGCAGCTATTCTTCTGGTGACCCAATCTGCTGGTGCCAGTGTGTGTTAGTGAAGTGAACCCAGAGGGCGTGCTATGTTAAAAAAAAGGCAGGATAGTGGGTTATCCCTAGACTGTTTCTATCTAAATCCCATTGAATAAGATGAGTAAAATGAGATGATGAGGATGAAGATATTGACAAAATGACCCCCTCATAGCAACCTAGTAAGGTAGGTAGTACAAGTATGGGCACTCCCATTTTACCGAGAAAGAAACAGAGGTTCATCAAGGGAAAGAGATTCAAAGTGATGAATAAAGTTAGTAGAGATTAATTCATTAGAGCTGGGAGAAAAGTTAGAGATTATTTAGTCCAGCCCACGAATTTTACAGAAGGGGAAGGTGTGGCCCAACATTGCACAGTCAGTGTCAGGGCAGGGATGGAGGCATGGTTACTTGGGTATCACCATGGCTCCCCACCCCTTGGTTGGCAACAACCAAGTGTCAATAGCTCCAGAGTAGCTAGCAGATGCTGCTAACTTATTAGCAGGAGAAGGGGACCATTAAAGTCAGGGTAACATGGAGTTATTATGGTATCAGCAACCATTAACAGCCACAGTAGAGGAACATGATTCCCATGGGGGAAAAGCAGAGCTGTAATTAAGAAGCATTTCAGATGTAATCTGACCAGGGGTCAGGGAAGCAGTGATACAGAGGTTGGCTGCATAGGCTTTCTGGAAGTTGTGGCACATTGAAGCATGGGTTATCAGAGGGCTGAGAGGCAAGGGGAGGACAGCCTAGAATGGCTGAGAGGAAATAAGCCATTCTAGAGGGAAAATGTGCCCACTGCCCCTTCCCACGTTAACATCCTGGAACGATGCTCCATTTGTCCCACCTTAGTTACATCTCTGAAGAGGCGTCCAAGCCGCTGAATCTTGTTCTTGGAAGGAGAATCTGTTTTAAAATGTCCAGACATCTTTTCAAACAGAGGGAGGATTAGATGAAGTAATAGCTCCTTTAAAAACAAATACCCCTGGAAGGGACCATCTGAAGGGAAGACATGACCTCATCCTGTCCCAGGACTGTTTCTACCTAAATTCCATTGAAAAAGATGAATAGAATGAGATAATGATGAGGATATTGACAACAACTTGGTAAGGTTCTGTGTCCTGGCCTTGTGACCTTGGACAAGTTCCTTCTACTTTCTGAGCCTCAGTTTCCTCATCTTTACTGTGGGGATGGAGAGGTTGTAGTCAATCGGTAAGTCAGTCAATAAACATTTACTTGGTGTCTATCATGTGCCAGGGATACAAAGAAAGGCAAAAGATAGTTCTTATCCTCAGGAAGCTTACAATCTAATGGGGGAGACAACATATAAAAAGAAGATGACAAGTAGAGGTGGGAGGGTACTTGGTGAAGGGAAGATGATGAAATCTTGGTGCATGAGTAATAAGGTCCCTCCTCCATCAGATTTTTTTTACATTTTGTGGCCAGATAAGATTAAGGGCCAGGCCTCTATCAGTCCTTATTTACCAAGTCTATGGTTGTTTTGTGTGCCAGGTAGTTGTGAGGTGGGGATGGGAATTGGGGAAGGGGCAGAGAAAGTTCTTAATAAAGTAATGTCAATAGAGGCTGGGCCCTTATCCAAAGCTGAGCCTCCTCCTCCCTCATCCCCACCCTTGTCAGCCTTTCAGCCTGGGGTAAAAGGATCAGCTAGCCTAGACTTGGAGGCTCCTGCCAGCCCAGACTACCCTCCCACCCAGGGTGAGCCAAACTCCAAAGATTAGCTGAATGATTTCCCTCCCTGCTCCCAGTCACCAAAGCAGTGCCTACAGCAAGTGGGAGGGAGATTAGTAGGAAAGATCTCCAGTTTGGCTGATGGCTGACTGCCAGCAAAGGCCCAGTTCTAAGAACTAGTACTATCTTTGATTAAAGGAGAATAGAAGAGCTAACAGCTTGAAGTCATGTTGGGGGGAAGAGGAGATCTGTTGGACTTGGGTTCAAATCAGTCTAGCCCATGAGCTTCCTCTACTCAACATCTTGGGCAAATTCTTAATATCCATGGATCTTGGTTTCTTCAGCTATAAAATGAGGGGATTGGAATAGAAGGCTTCTGGAGACTCTTCCAGAGCTTAGTACAGCACCTGACACATAGTAGGTACTTAACAAATGTTTGTTGATGGATTGATAGATCCTACAAACCTCTCTAGGCCTCAGTTTTCTCATCTATAAAATGGGAGTCTTGTACTAGATACAATCTGAGTGCCCTTTCAGCTCTGGATCAACAATCTTACGATTCTCTAATGGGGAGGTTTTTGATGGGAGATACCAAAGCCATGAAGTAGAAAGAGCCTTGGGCTGGGCAGTGAGAGATCTGGTCTCAATTTGGCTCTGCCACTGATTTGTTTTGTGACCTTGGGCAAATATCATTCCATTACAGCACAATACCTAGCACATAGCACTTAATAAACATTTGTTGATTTGACTTCTTGACTTCTCTGGGCCTCATTTTCCTTCTTTGGGTAACGACAGGCTGGACTGAATGGTCTTTGGATTCTGACTTTCCATAATCGTGCTGGGATCCCGTGCTTCCAAGATTTTTAGGACCTCCAATCCTAAGAGGCTTTGGTGTGTCAAATGGGAAATTAGGGGTGGGAATGGGAGGGAAGTGTTTGGCCAGAGCCAGGAGGTGTCATTCTTCACGTGGCAGTGACTGTGGGGCCACATAGTCAGTTATGAAACGGCTGCTGGTCTTATGCAATCTTGGTTCCTGTTACATAACTCCTCTTTTCACCTGTGAATTGTGTTAAATAAAACCCCACAAACCACAAACATCCAGGAGTGATGGTCTGGGAAATGGGTGGACAAATCACCATGGTTCTTCCCTTCACCTTCCTCAGAGGGGTGGAAAGACTAGAGGCAGAGGGTGGATGAGATGACTTCCCCATGTCCTCCTCCCCTCATCCTCATGCTCCATCCTTGTTCCTTCTCTTTGGGAACAGACAGATGCTCAAGGAACAATATATTCCATTCCACCACTGGCTTTGGCTTTCTGGGAAGATCTTGAATGCACCTCTAGGACTGGGGAGGGGAAAGGAAGAGAAATGGATTTTTCTTTTGCGCAACAGCCCCATCATAAGCACATGGCAGGAGAAGGAGATGCCAGTGACTCCCTCCCTCCACCTCTCCTCCAGATGTTCTTCCCTCTATTTTCTGGGGAAGTCTTCCCTGAGTTTTAACCTCCAGCTCTCTCTGTAGTTCCAAAGATCTTTCCCCAGACTAATTCTCAGGGGTTTATATTTGGTTGAAATACCCTTAATATGGAGGCTCCTGTCTTTGTTTTCCAAATTCTCTTTCACTAGAGGCCTGGGGAAGATGCACAAGTGAGGAGAAAGGAGAGGACTTTTTGAGAGATGAGGGCAAAAAATGATGTAAGTATGATAGGGAAGGGCTACCTTGCTTGGGATTGGGGGATGGGAGGTGGTTTTATAGATAAACCCCCTACCCAGACAAATGGCAGCTAGATGGTGAAATGGATAGAGTTCCAGGCCAGGAGTCAGGAAGGCTCATCTTCATGAGTTCAAATTCAGCCTCAGACACTTTGTAGCTGTGTGACCCTGGGCAAGGCACTTCACCCTGTTTGCTTTAGCCTCCTCATCTGTGAAGTGAGCTGGAGAAAGAAGCGGCAAACTACTCCAGTATCTTTGCCAAGAAAACCCCAAATAGGGTCACAAAGAGTCAGAAATGACTGAAAACAACTTAACAATAAGATTCAGATGGACTCTGACCCAGAGTTCTTGGTGCCAGGTGTTCAAGCACCCAATGAACAAACATAATCCCAGAGGGTACCCACCATCACATATAGACATCCAGGAACACAACCACAACAGAGATACATATATGTGTGCAGAAAATTGTCCTTCATAACACAGAAGTGGACAAACAATCTCATATGCTTGGGTAAAAGTAACACGGAATTAAAGAAACCTGGGTTCAAATCTTGCCCCTGAAAGGTTGTGTGTCTATGGGGAAGGGCCTCAGTTTACAATAAAATGGGGATATAGATACCAGTAATACTTATCTCACAGAGCAATCCTAAGTCTCAAAAGAGATAATATGTGCGACAGAAGTAGGGGCATGTGTCCTTGGTGGGCATCTCATGTGACACTTAAGGCCCAGTAAGACTAATTACAAGGCAGCTAGGTGGCAAAGTGGATAGAGTACTGGGAGACCTGTGTTCAAATCCGGCCATAGACACTAGCTGTGTGACCCTGGGCAAGTCACTTAACCCTGTTTGCCCCAGTTTCCTCATCTGTAAAGTGAACTGGAGAAGGAGATGGCAGACCACTCCAGTATCTTTTCTAAGAAAATTCCAGGGGCAGCTAGGAGGTGCAGTGGCCCTAGATTCAGGAGGACCTGACTTCAAATCTGTCCTCAGACACACAACTCTTACTAGCTGTGTGACCCTGGGCAAGTCACTTAACCCCATTGCCTAACCAAAAAAAAAAAAAAAAAGAAAGGAAAATTCCAAACGTGGTCACAAAGACTCAGACAGGAAATCACTAAACAAAGACCAATTGTAGCCCATACCAGCTCATCAATTAGTCAATCAGTTAACAAGCATTTACTAACTATGTACTTTGGGCCAGGCACTGTGCTAAGTGCTGAGGCTACAAAGAAAGGCAAAACAATCTCTCTGTGCTCAAGGAGCTGACATTCTAATGGGCTTGGAGCTTATGTGCCCTTTTCCATAAATCTTGAGAATAACAGTCACTCAATTAATTACCAGAGTGGGACTGTAATGCATAATTTCCCCAGTAGGTGGTGCTATACTGGAGCCATCAGTGGACTTGTCAAGGGCTCCCTGATGCTTGTTCTAGAATTCCTTTGATGTGCATGGGTGAGCCTGACACCCTGCCACACTGGCGAGGAGCAAGCTCTCTCATTGGGGTCTACATTTTAGACAGTAAAAGGGGAGAAGGAGGATGTCCAAAAAAAGTAAGGATAGGGATAAATAATGGACCTATGAACTCCTAGATGAGGAAATTTCCACTGCTGTTGCAGGCCGCCTTCTCTGCAACTTATAGTCTTAGAGAGTTGCCTAGAACAAGTCAATTGGTTAAGTGATTTGTCCAAGATCCCACAGCCAGTATGTGTCATAGGGAGAACTTGAACCTAGGTCTTCTTGGGTCTGAGGTTAGTTCTCGATCCACTTCTCAATGATGCCTTTCTTAATATGAAATATTATTAAAAAAAATAAAAATTTTCTGGTGTTCAAAGCCCTTCATAACTTGGCCCCTTCCTGCCTTTCCAGTCTCCTTACACCTTGCTTGCCACCACACACACTGTGATCCAGTGACGCTAGCCACTCCTCAAATGAGACACTCCAGCTTCTGACTCCAGGCATTTTCTCTGGCTGCTCCCTATGCCTGGGATTCTCTCCCACCTGATAACTACCTTTTGGCTTCCTTGAATTACTTTACATTTCAGCTAAAACCCCTCTTTCTACCAGAAGCCTTCCCCAATCTTCCTTAATGCTAGTGCTTTCCCTCTGAGTTGATATTCGATTTTCCTACAAATCTTGTTTGTACGTGGTTGTTTGCATATTGTTTTCCTCCTTTAGACTGTGAGCTCCTTGGGAACAGATGTTTTCTGCTTTTCTTTATGTCCCCACTGCTTGTCCCAATGTGTAGCACAGAGTGGGCGCTTAATATAGATGAAGGGCAGATCAGCACCTGCCACACACAACATCTGATCCCCTCTATCTTCTCCCACAGCTCCTTCTATGGGGAGTGGGGAAAGTGTGATTGTTTTCATCATTGCTCTACTATTCCTCCTTCTGTCCTTGAACAATATCACCCTGGAGCAAAATAATAATTTAAGTGTGTCATGATCACTGGGGACTATGATTGTAAAGCCTCTTGAAAACTCTCTGTAAATGTCACTTATTCTGATTATGGATAGTGGATCCCAAGTTGAAGAACATCTCCCTCTGGAATGTGATGTCCTCCTAATGCTCCTGTTCGTGGCTGCTATTGTGGAGGTTGTGTTTAATTCCACAAGATTGCAGAGTCTTCTAGGGCAGTTTTTTTTAATATATTTTTTTTTTCCTAGGGCAGTTTAAAAGAGATCTGCAACTATTCAAAAGGGCTTGGTGAGTATACCTTATTCTCAGCTGTACATGGCACAAAAATTCACAATTCATAAAAATTGACCATGTATCAGGGCATAAAAGCCTCAGAAACAGATGCAAAAAGCAGAAATATTAAATTCATCCTTTTCAGACCATAATTCAATAAAATTATGTTCAATAAAGGGCCATGGAAACAGATTAAAAATTAATTGGAACATCAAAAAACATCTTGTTGAAACAATAATTTCATTAAAAAGAATGACAATAATGATACAACGTGACAAAATTTAAGGGATGTAGCCAAAGCAGTACTTAGGGGGAAACTTATATCTTTAAATGCTTACATCACTAAAATAGAGAAACAGCAGATCAGTGAATTGGGCCTGCAACTAGAAAAAAAAACTAGACGACGAACAAATTAACCCCCCCCCCCCCCCCATCAAATGTCTAACTGGAAATCCTGAAAATCACAGGAGAGACTAATAAAATTGAAAGCAAGAAAACCATTGAGCTAATATATAAAACTAGGAGCTGGCTTTATGAAAAAAGCAATAAAATAAATAAATCATCAGTTAATTTCATTAAAAAAAAGAAAATCAAATTACCAGTATCAAAAATGAAAAGTGTGAATTCACCACCAATGAAGAGGAAATTAAAGTAATTACTAGGGGCTATTATGCCCAAGTATATGCCAATTAATCTGACAATCTAAGTGAAATGGATGAATATTTACAAAAATATGTTACCCAGATTAACAGAAGAGGAAACAGAATGCTTAAATAACCTTATCTTAGAAAAAGAAATCGACCAAGCCATAAATGAACTCCCTAAGAACAAATCCCTAGAACCAGGTGGGTTCACAAATGAATTCTGCTAAACATTTAAAGAACAATTAATTCTAATACTATATAAATATTTGGAAAAATAGGCAGAGGAGTCCTACCAAATTCCTTTTATGATGGAAATACGGTGCTGATACCTGAACCAGGAAAGGCAAAAACAGAGAAAGAAAACCATAGACCAATTTTGCTAGTGAATATTTATGCAACATTTTAAATAAAATATTATCAAGGAGATTACAGCAATATATCACAAAGATTGCACATTATGACCAGGTAGGATTTATACCAGGAATGCAGAGCTGGTTCAATGTTAGGAAAACTATCAGCATAATTGACCATATTAATAAGAGAACCAACAGAAATTATATGATTATTTCAATAGATGCAGAAAACACTTTTGACAAAACGCAACACTCATTCCTAGTAAAAACACTAGAAGTATAGGAATCAATGGAGCTTTCCTTATAATGATAAGTAGTATCTATTTAAAACCATCAGCAAGCATTATTTATAATGGAGATAAGCTAGGAACCTTCCCAATAATATTAGGGATGAAGCAAGGTTGCCCATTATCACTATTATTATTCAATATTGTACTAGATTTGCTAGCTATAGCAATAAGAGAAGACAAAGAAATTGAAGGGATTAGAATAAGCAATGAGGAAACAAAACCATAATTCTTTGCATACTTAGATGGCATACTTAGAGAATCCTAGAAAATCAACTAAAAAACTAGTTGACATAACTAATAACTACAGCAAAGTTGCAGGATATAAAATAAACCTACATAAATCATCAGCATTTCTATATATTACCTACAAAGCCCAGCAGGAAGAGATAGAAAGAAAAATTCTGTTTAAAATAACTTCAGACAATATGAAACACTTAGGAGTCTACCTGCCAAGACAAACCCAGGAATTATATGAACACAATTACAAAACACTTCATACAAATAAAGTCAGATCTAAACAACTGGAGAGATATTAATCGCTCATGAGTAAGCTGAGCTAATATGATAAAAATGACAATTCTACCTAGATTAATTTACTTATTCAGCACCATTACTAGCACTTATATAGCACTTTGAGGTTTACAAAATGCGTTTCATATATTATCCCTTTGGATCCTCATAACACCCTTGGGAGGTAGGTGCTATTAATAGTCATGTGTTACAGAGGAAGACAATGAGGGAGCCAGAGGCATAATCAAGCAATACTCCTTTGCTGATTGCACAGAGCACCGACCCTTTCCCCTCTTCTTCCTCATTAGTACATAGAATTGACCCCAGCCCCTGCCTCTGCTCACTAAAGCCCCATCTACTTTTAGTTGCTATGATCCTAGAATTTTTTCTTGCAGTCTATCGAGGACATAGGATTCTTTCTCCTAGGTCACAGCTGGGAAAGAGTAGTAATATCACAGAGGGCTGTTGATGACCCAGTGGCCTTCATCCTGGCTCCCAGGGAAACCTCCTCTTCTTGCTGGCCCTCCAGGAGGCAGGAGCAGCCCCAGAGCATGACTAAAGAAGGTCAAGAAGACCCTGCTCCTACCTAGGAATTTCTGAGGCCAGAGAGATTGGTCTGGGAAGTGGTCAGCATCTTGATTTGGAATTGTGAAGAATAGAGAAGTTGAGAGTAAAGAGATGGGGAGGTCAGAGCCACTCATCAAAGCCACCCTCTGTCCACAGGGAGAATCTCCAGTGACTAGTATATGTGTGTATATATGCCCAGGCCACACAGCTCTCCTCTGTCTCTCAGAATAATATCACTGTCTATAGAGATATCCAGACACTCACACACCCATCCATAATTAATCAATCATTTATTACATGCCAATTATCTGCCAGGAACTGAAGATAGAAATGGGAAAATGCAACAATTCCTGTTCTCAAGGTGGTTACATTCTCTTTTTTTAAAAAAAAATCAATTCATTTATTTTTAGTTTTCAACATTCGCTTCCTTAAGATTTTGAGTTTTAAGTGTTCTCCTCTCTCCCCTACCTCCTCCCAAAGATGGCATGCAATCTGACATAGGCTGATATAATAAATTCCTATTAAACATATTTTTACATTTGTCATGTTGTAAAGAAGAATTAGAACCAATGGGAGAAACCACAAGAAAGAAGAAACAAAGCAGAAAAGAAAAAAGAGAGTAAATAGTATGCTTCGATCTGCATTCAAACTCCATAGATCTTTCTCTGGATGTGGATAGCATTTTCCATCGTCAGTCTTTTGGAGATGTCTTAGATCCTTGCATTGCTGAGAAGAGCTAAGTCTATCAAAGTCAGTCATCTCACAATGTGGCTATTTCTGTATACAATGTTCTCCTGGTTCTGCTCACTTCACTCAGCATCAGCTCATGTAAGTCTTTCTAGGTCTTCTTGAAGTCTGCCTGCTCATCATTTCTTATAGCACAATGGTATTCCATTACATTCATATACCACAACTTGTTCATCCATTCCCCAGTTGATGGGCATCCTCTCAATTTCCAATTCCTTGCCACGACAAAAAGAGCTGCTATAAATATTTTTGTACATGTGGGTCCTTTTCCCATACATATATATATATATATATATTATCTCTTTGGGATACAGCCCTAGAAGTGGTATTGCTGGGTCAAAGGGCATGCACATTTTTATAGGCCTTTGGGCATAGTTCCAAATTGCTCTCCAGAATGGTTGGATCAGTTCACAACAAAGAGCTTACATTCAGTTGGGGGCAGAAAACATATGTGGAGATAAGTAGAAACCATACATATCCCAACTAAGTTCAAAGTAATCTCTTTTTTTTTTTGTGGGAGGGGGAGAGAGAGCAGGAAAAGCTTCATATTGAAGGTAGTCTTTGAGTTTTCTGTGGATTGCAAGGAATCTAAAGTTGTCTAGATATTCTAAGAGGTATTCTAAGGGGAACCATGAATCTTCATTTTGTACTGCCTGCTTTTACAAAAGAATTTTTTCAAAACTATCTTTCTAATAAGTAATATTAATTAACCAATAATATAAATTCTTTTTTTATTTTTATTTTTTTTCGATATGCTTTTGAGTTGAAAATTTTTCTCCCTTTTTCTCCCCCCCACCCTCCCCAAGATGGCGCACAATCTGACACAGGCTTTACATTTACATACCCATTAAACACATTTTCACATTAGTGAAGTTATCAATTCTTAATAAAAGGATTTGTTCTGTAAAATTTGGGCTCAGTCAAAATGTCATTCCCAAGGACCTAGAAGGCCACATGTGGCCTGAAGGATACAGGTTTCTCACCCCTGTTATCTGTGCTTCCTTCCGAACTCCATTCTATTCTCTTCTGGGCATCCCCACCCCTCCTACCCTAGCTGGTTGTGGTTATAAGTTGTTACCGAAACATGTTTTAAGTCACTCTGTTCATACATGTCACAAATCTGAAAGATCGCTAAATTGTTTGTTAAGATGCTAACCCCCAAAATTCTTAGCATTTCTTTAGCACGTGGGAGTTAATTACTTTCCCCAGACCTGATTTATGTTACCCACTAAGTATTTTATAAGCTGTAAGTAAATCTTCCCCTGGGAGGCCTGGGAGGAGCCAGTGAGTGTGCATAGAGAGGGCTAAGCCAACTCTTTTCAGTAGATGCCAGGCTCCCCTGGGATTGAACCTAGTTCAAACCACTTGCCTGAGTATGTAGAAAAGAAAGGAGTGGGTGCAATGGGTGCTGGACCGAGCTCCTCTAGGTCCAACACTTGTTTTTCAAGACTAGACAGGGAATCAATGCTAATGGTGTCCATGTTGGGAAGAGGTGGCAGATGGCCAGAGAAAGCTTGAGCCTTTTCTCCACCCCCCCATTGCTCCCTGAAGGTGTTGTTTTGGGCTGGAAATGATGGCATCAGTGGGTGGAAGTGTTCAGTTGGCAGAAAGAACTGCAGTGTTTTCCCCATCCCATCCCCATCCCAGAGTAGCCCTCAGGCTCACAGGTGTCTGTGGGGGAGCTGAGGGTAGGGAAGGGGAGAAAACGAGGACAAGAGACCTCTTTATTCTTTCAAGCCTGTCCTCAAGGCATCTATCTTCCTCATCCACACCCTGAGAAGACCAGCCTCAAGCCACATAGTAGCCTCTAAAGAGAGGTATCTCTAACATCCAGAGAGAAAACCTTGGGCTGGGAACCAGGCCCTGGATTCCAGCCCCAAGTCTTTGCCGATTTGCTGTGTGACTTAGGGCAAGCTTCTTACCCATTTGTACAAAGAAAGGGTCTCCAAAGGTTTCTCTAAACTTTGACAGCTTGTGATTGTATGTTTCTCTCTGTTATCTCCATGTTTCTGTGTCTAATTGTTTGTGTTTATTTTGTAACTTCCTGCCAATCTTTTTCATTGTCTTTGAATCTTTCCCTCTGTGTCTTTCTCTGTCACATCTCAGCTTCTGTGTCTTTCTCTGACTTTCTGTCAGTTTCCAGATCCAATTTCCTCATCATCACCTTTGCCTCATTCCTTCAGCCCACAGACCTTGCCTTGCTGAGAGAGGCCTCAGGGAAAGCCAGGAAGCTAAAATGCCTCCATCTTTCCTCTTACTGACACTCAGAACAGCAGGTGACAGCCAGGCCAGGAAGAAGACAGAGTCAGGGAGAAAGGAAGATGGTGTCAGAGGGATGGAAGAATGGGTGTGGGTGGAGATGGAAGAAAGGGAGGAGATGAAAGTGATAAAGAGACAGAGAAGGAAGCTTGAGGAGCAGGTAGGTCTCTGTAGATCAAGAGCCCTAAGAGATAGGTAGGTGGCAGGTCCACCCTAAAGCTAATCTGTTATCTTGGAGGGTACCCCAAATTCAGACTTTTATCATTCATTCATTCCATAGGTCAATCTGCCTGGCTGGCTGTATAGCTGACTTCTCTTGGGCTGAAGTTGGGAACTCACTATAGGTTCAAAGCTGCCAGGGGCTCCACTCTTTCATTTCTTTTTGTCTCTGGCTCCTCTATGGATCTATGTCTCTTTCTTTCCCTCTGTCAGGCCTCTTATTATCTCCCCTCCCAATGCCTGGCACAGAGCAACTGCATCAGAAATTCTGTTCTCATTCTTTCGTTTGTCACCATTAGAGGGTTGCAATAGATTGAGGTCATGGTCCAAGTTCATAGCAATTTTGTCCTTGGAAGTGAAGCTGTGAAACATTTTGATGGTTTGGAACTGATACCTGCAATTACAGAGAAAGCCTCTGGCAATGAGTTAGGAACCCAGCCTGCTCTAGGGAAGGCCACTCTCTCCCATGTGGTCCCCAGAGCTGTCCTGAACCCTTATTCCTTGAACAAAAGGGCACAAAGAAATTCCAAGGAGGGGGACAACCAAAATGTTTGGGAGAAATAAGCTTTGATCCATCAGATGCAGGCTTTTTCAGAAGTAAGTTTTTATTGATGTCTTCCACATTTGACAACATCATAATTATTTCCAGTATCCCCTCCCTCCCTTTTCCAGAGAGCCATCCCATATAACAAATAAAATTTTTAAAAGATCTGAAACAAGAAAAATGATAAAGAAGAGGGGAAACAAGTCTGAAAACGTTTCCAATGTTAGCGATCGTCATTCATACCCAGAGAGGAGCAAAATGGCATCACCATGTTGGGGTCAATATACGGTGCGTCTGACTGGCTGATCAGACAAACACAGACTCAGAACAGTTTACCACAGGTCAGGCGCAAATAGTTCATGGACTATTTGGAGTGGAGATGGCTCTAAATTTGCACACCTCATATTTCTTTTTAGCTACTGCAGTTCTGCTTTCCCCTAGAGCACAGCACCTTCTTTGATGTGGGCATGCCATGCTGGGTGGTCCTGTGCCAATCTCTGTGAACCTGGAACCTCCATGGAAGGGTGACTTAGGGCTGTCCTCCCCTATATTTCCATTCCGGTGCTGCTGCTGCTTTATACTTTTAGGACATTTACTTGAATTCTTTTGGTTTATCATTCTTTCCACTGACATTGCTCTAGTCCCTGTGTTTATTGGTGTCCTGGCTCTGCTGACTTCACCCTGCATCCTTCCAATGGAGATCTTCCCATGCTTTCCTCTATTCATCACCAACAACATTTCTCACAGCACAGACATATTCCACCGCATTCAGGTACCACACTTTGTTTTTAGCCAGAGGTGTTCTTCAGCAGTGTAAAAGAACACTTAGAAACAGGTGCTTGCTTCACCCAGATGAAGTCAGAGAGGAGAAGGGGATGAGAATTACCAATTCTTGTGGGCTTTTTCCTCAGGGCTGTAGCAACCTGAATGAGCACCTTTGGTAAAATGACAACAGCAACAAACACACATAAAAAGTCAGTCTCATATCTCTCTGTTTTAGCTGTTACTTTCTCATTCTCCTTGAAGGAGGCCTGGGTGATGGTCTCTTCTCTCCTCTCTCCTCTATCCTCTCACTTCCTCTCATTTTCTTTCTTTCTTTCTCTCTTGTTTCCTCTTAAAACTCCTGATAATAGGTAGAAAACTCTGCCCTTCCCACCTGGAACTTGGGTTAGCTTCCCTTCTTTCTGAACTGGAAAGAACACAACTCTCGGGATCTTTGCTGATTCAGACTTCCTTGTAAAGGCACCAGGCCAAGCCTTACCGTGGCTGCTAATGATTTGCTCAGAAGGTACCACAGACTAAGGAATAGTTTTCAAGCAATTGGAGCTGGCAGGCTGATCTAGTCATAGACAGCTGTGCACCTGATTTTGCACCAATAGGGAGCTTGGAAGGTGAGGGTGTGTGTGTGTGTGTGTGTGTGTGTGTGTGTGTGTGTGTGTGTGTGAAAGACATTTTCCTCATTGGAAAAAGTGTGTCCTGGAGATGTGGGTGTTGGAGTCTTGGAAAGCAGGATCTTTCCTATATTGGCATAATGGCTTTGAAGAGTAAGTCAGAAGACCTGCCCTTTTCTGGCATCTCAGAGAGAAGCTATGGGCTTGGGGTTCAGTAATCCCACCCTCCAAATTGGGGAAACACCATTGCAGGAGCTAGAATCAATATCCAAAAAAATTGGACACCCTCCCCCTAAACTCCCTGTAGGGTGATGGAGAACCTTGAGAGAGGGGTCAAATGAAACCTACTGGACTCTCAGGCATGACTATACTTGTGTGTGTGTGTGTGTGTGTGTGTGTGTGTGTGTGTCTATCTTCTGCCTATACACCTAGACTCTTGATAGGCAGGAGAGGCAGGCAGGAAAGTCTGCCTGAAATGCATCCTGGTGCCCCTGGAAGGTGCTCCTCTCCATCTCCAGCCTTCCCTCAACCTGTCTGTGTATCTCCCAGGAACTGCAGCTGGGAACTTACTACTGTGTTAAAGCCTCCAAGGGCCACCGGCATTCCATCTCTGTCTGTCCCCTTTCTCAGCCTCTTGCTCCCCTTTGTTTTTCTTCTCTCTGTCTCCTTTTACATCTGTCTCATTCATCTCTCCTTCTTGTCTCTTCCACTTGATCTTTCTTTCCTTTTTTAGTCAGTTTTCCTCTTTCTCTCCTTTCCTTTTCTTTTCCTCCTTCTGTGGCTGTCTTTCTCCCTCTCTCTATCCTCCCCCTCTCTCAATTTCTCTTCCTTACTTCTCTTTTCCTTTCTTTCTCCCTCTCTGTCAGTGTCTTTTCCCTTCTTGGTCTCTCTTCTATTCTCTTCCCCCCATATCTTTATCCTGCTCTCTGCCCCTTCCCCTATTTCTGCTTTTCTCCCATTTCCTGTCCTTCACTCTACTTCTGTCTCTCTCACTCCTTCTTGGTGGTGTATTTCAGTGTACAGTGCTGGATGTGGGGGTCAGAGGGCTCAGCTTCCCATCTGAGTTCTGCCACTCAGCCGTGTGACCTTGGGAAAGTCATTTGACTCCCCTGGGCCTCAGTTTTCTTTTGTGCAACAGGAGATGTTTGGACCAGTTGGCTTCTAAGGCTCCTTCCAGCTCTACACCTATGATTCTGGGCCTCTGGTTTTCTCTTTGTCTTCCTTCTCAGTTTCTTTCTTGGTCTCTACTTCTCCTTATTTCTCTCTCTGCACTCCCAAATCTTTCTACCCCTTATTTTCCCCTTTCCTCTCCCCTATTCCTGCCTTTCCATCTCTGCTTCTCCAAGTCCTGTCATGTTCTGGGGAGATTTGTGTCTCCCTCTTTCCCTGATCTCCACTTTCTTTGTCTATTCTCTCTGTTGAAGCTTTAGGGGAAGGGTGCAATAGTGACCTCTTTCTCCCCCCAGGTCGGGCCTGAGTACACACATAGCAGAAGGCTGTGAGGGGGGCATGAGGGCAGGGCTAGACTGAGCACATCAGGGCTCCGTTTGGGTCAGGAAGGTTCCTAGCACCTCTGGTTGACCTGTCATGGACCCTGGTGACTCCAAGAATCTGATAGAGTGTAGGGAGTGCAATGGTTATCAGCCTGTTTTTTATTGATCTCTGTCCAAGGCATGACACCGAGAAACAGAATGGGGAAAGGGAACAGAGAGAGACAGTAAGAGAGACAGAGCTACAGAAGGGGAGGGGAGACAAGAAGAGACAAAGAGAGAGAGAGAGAGACAGAGAGGAGAGACAGCAGCAGTTAGGGTCCCAGAGCTGGGTAGGAGCAGTGGCAGCTGGAGTGGGGGTGTGGTGGAGAGGCTACAGAGACCTTTGGACCCTATGACAGGGACATGCCCCACATGCCATGGGCAGAGGGTCAAAGGTGGGTGCATTGAGGTCAGAGGATCAGGAAGGGACAGGGATGGGCAGAGAGGTCACTTACCGGGGTGGGGCAGAGCGGCTGTCACCCACAAGAGCTGGTGTTGTGGTCCTAGCAGGAGTGTAAGAGCTTGGGCCATGGATTCTGGGTGGCTCACTCTTCTGGCCACCCTCCTAGGGATCCTACTTCTGTTGACACGGGCTCCTTCTGCCTCCCAGAGAGGCCACCTCCATCCAGGGCTTAAAAAACAAAGCAAGAGATTTGAGATTTCTATGCCATCTTACACAATTCTGTGCTAGTTTGTACAAGTAAGTGTTTGATCCATTGGGTATTAAGTCCAGAATTTGAAAAATTTAAATTAAAAAAACCATAGTATATAATACATGTGGATTTAGGCATACTTTTCTTTTACTTCATTACTCTTTTTTTAAAATCTGTTTTCTTTTGTAACATAGCTAATCTGGAAATGTATAATCTAAATCAAATTGCATGCCTTCTCAACGAGAGAAGAGAGGAGGAAAGAAGGGAGGGAATTTGGAACTTAAAATTTTAAAATTGAATGTTAAAAGTTAGATTATATGCAATTGAGAAAAATAATGAAAAGTCAATGTGAAAAAACTTATGGAGGTGAAAAAGACCTTTGCATAGCCATCCACACAGGAAAAACCAAAGGGGTGAAGTACCTCTATTATACGGACTCTGCTATCAAAGTTAGATGAATAATCTCTACACCTATGACAGGCTTACTTACCTGTACATCATACTCACCTGTACCTTACCTGTATACCAAATTGCCTCCCCTTAAAGCACAAGTTTAACTGTAACTGTGGAATGGTCTGGAAATGGTGTGGAATTGTGATGCACATGCATGTGTCTCCAGGGACAGACCCACAACCCAGTCAAACACACCATTGCAAGGCCACAGCCACACTGGTTGGCATGCCATCACCCAAGGAGACAGGGGCACCCACACTGGGTGGGTCCTTCACAAGGTATCTGTCCCCAGGATGGATAGATAGGTGCCCATAGAGTTAGAATGACAGCTTCTTTCCAAATGTCAGGAGCATGGATTCTTCTTTGTGCCCCCTCCCCCACAGTGTCAGATGTAGGGGAAAGAATCTAGGGGGGAGAAACTTCAATCCATTTTTGACTGGACCTCAATTATCCTCCAGTGGCTGGAACAGGGCTGCACACATGATTACAAAATAATAATGACAACAATAAGAACAGTGATAATAATAATAATAATAATAATAATAATAATAATAATAGTGGCTAGCATTTATATAGCACTTTGAGGTTTACAAAATGCTTTTCGTATATTATCCCTTTGGATCCTCATAACACCCTTGGGAGGAGAAGGGGCTGAGAATTACCACTTCTTGTGTGTTTTTTCCTCAGTGCTGTGGCAACCTAGATGAGTACCTTTGGTTAAAATGACAACAGCAACAAACACACATAAAAAGTCAGTCTCATATCTCTCTGTTTTAGCTCTTACCTTCTCATTGTCCTTGAAGGAGGCCTGGGTGATGGTCTCTTCTCTCCTGCCCTCTCCTCTCTATCGTCTCCCTTCTCCTACTCTTCCACTCCACTCCTCCTCCCTTTCCCTTTCCTTTCTCCTCTCCTTCTCTCTTCTTTTCCTCCCTTCCTCCCCCTCTTATGTCATCTAATTCCCCCTCCCCTCTTCTCCTCTCCTCCCTTCTCTTTCTCTCCTCTTAAAACTCCTGATATCTGTAGAAACCTGTGCCTCATCCCACATTCTGAGCTTAGGTTATCCTCTCTTGTTTCTGAGCTGAAAAGAGCAGCACTCTCAAGATCTTTGCTGATTTAGATCCTTGTAAAGTCACCATCTCAAGCGTTACCATGACTGTTAAACCTTTGCTCATCAGATGCCAAAATCTAGACCAGCACTTCTTCCCCCGCCCCCCCCTTTTGGATATTTTACTCTTTCCAATATGAAAAGCCATTATACATACAGTGAAGGACATGAATACATAAGAATCACAAATCCAGGGAGCAGCATATGATGAAATAGTGGTCTGTACGTTTTAAATACTGCACCTCCTTTTTTTAAAGAACTTGAAACAAATGAGATTTGTTACAAATAAGTTACAAAGTGCTGCATTATGTTGGTACAGACTGCAACCTAAAAACATGCTGTAAGTAGGAATTATTGTAATAAAGATCAAAATGATACCAAATTCCAAAAAACATCAAAATAGGGCTGAAGAATCTTAGTTAAAATATGCTTTTTATTGGATTACTCATCTCAAAATAAAGTAACAACTTTTTTTCTATTAAAAATTGGAGAAAAGGTTCTTTTGAATAAAAACAAATTAAAACCAATAAAAAACACTTCTACTAATAACCATATGATTTCTATAGCAACAGAAAACAAGCACTTAGAGACCTCTTCATCTTCTTTGACCCCATTAGTATTTTAAGATCACAATAAATTATTGCAAGGGCATCCTCTGTCATTCGTTTTTGTTTTATGTTCTTTAAAATAGGAGTGCCATAAGGCAGAGCCAGAAACATGAAACATAGAAACCTGTTACCTCTACTTTTAAAAATTAGTCATTGTCTTTTTGAATCATAATTTTAATCTTTGAAAAGAGTCATGATTCTCGTGATGTGGGTACACTTCCTCCATCAGGGCAAATTGCACCCCTTTCACGCCTTAGTGTATGATTTCATGAATTTTTTTACCCCAAACTTGTCACCATGGAAAGATCTCCATGGATGGATGCAGAGTGAAGTCCCCAGAGCCAGGAAACCAATAAACACAGTGACTACAAAGTCAATGGAAGGAATGACAAATGAAAAAAATTAAAGTGAATGTCCCAAAAACATAAAGAAGCAACAGCACTGGAATGGAAACATAGGGGAGGACAGCCCCAAGTCATCCCTTCATGAAGGTTCGAGGTTCGCAGAGGTTGCTACAGGACCACCCAGCATGGCATGCCCACATCAAAGAAGGTGCTGTGCTCTATGGGCAAAGTAGAATTGCAGTAGCTAAAAAGAGACATGAGATGTGCCAATTTAGAGCCATCTCCATCACAGACATTTAGACAGTGACAATTAAGTTCTTGTTAGCTTAATCTTAATTATCCAAAGTCACTAACTTAATCTTTCATTATCAAGAATTTCTTTGCTGATGGACCCTTCTGCAGGTAGCTAGCCTGGCCCTTGAATGACAGTCTATCACCAGGGAAATACTCAGAGCCTTTCTAGTTTGGTGGAAGCTGCTCCATTCATTTCTGAACCACTGGCAAAGCCTTTAACAGCCCAGGGTCAGCTCCACCAAGATGAGTCACTGGAGGAAGACTTTACACAATATAATATTAAACCTAATCTAAATTACATACCAACTTTTTAAAACTGTGTGGTGAAAATACTTTTATCTCTTCATTTACAAACCCAGTCAAGTTTTCCTTTTTTTTCCCTTTTTTTTCTTTTTGGTGAGGCAATTGGGATTAAGCGACTTGCCACACAGCTAGTAAGTGTCATGTGTCTGAGACCAGATTTGAACTCAGGTCCTCCTGACTCCAAGGCCACCTAGCTGCCCCTAAGTTTTCCTTTTCAATGCTATTTTTAAATAGTTTGTAGAGCAGCACTTCTGAACACACAAGGACCAAAAATTAATTCAAAATCAAAAGAGTAATGAATTTGAAGTATTTCTGGCAGCACCTACCCATGTTTCATCATGTGACTTCATTGCTGCCTTGTTTCTGAACACACAGCATGCGCACTTTGCATTGCCGTCACACCATACACCACCAATGAACTCTGCCACAAACACCTCGAGTCAGATTTGAGACTATTGTATGTTATGAATTGCAGTGTTTTTACTGTACATACAAAGTTTTCTCCTCTTACAGAAGCATAACAGTTTAATTATGGAAAATGAAGACTTTTCATATTTTCCTACCCTCATTCCTTAGTATGTATCAAATTAATATATCATTGGATTGTACTGTGTTAGCACGTTTGATTTTAAAAATCGCTGTTATCTTCTTCTATGGTAACGTAAGTGTTTAATTGCAGCAAGTAAAGACAAAATCCCTTCAATAATATTTCTCCACTACCACCACTGTATGTGTGTGAACATCAATTTTTTAAACCAAGCACAAACAACTGTAATTTCTTAAACTAAACCTAGTATTTATTTAAGAAATTATTAGCAATATTTATTTATATTTTACAACAAAATTTTTTTTGTTATGGATAAGTGGCTAAATTTAGACAGAAGAGGTAAAAATACTGATAGCAGTGTGGCAGAGTCTTCACTACCAGGTTGTAGTACACCTAAATTGGCAGGAAAAAGTAAATATGTTGAATCATTTTTGCAATATGGATTTAATTCTGATAATGATGATGGTGTGGAAAAAACCTCTTTGCTTAATTTGTAATGAAGTTTTGGCTGCAGAGAGCATGACGCCAGCCAAACTAAAACAACATCTTAATACCAAGCATGCAACATACTGTATGTAACCAAAGGAGTATTTTGAACAACTTTTAAAATCTTCAGATAAAGAAAAACAATGTCTTGAGAAATTTGTTACTGTCAATGAAAAGCATTTGCTCACGTCTTATGAAACTTCTTATTTAATTGCAAAAACTAAAAAGCCCTACATGATAGGAAATCTTGTGTTACCTGCTGCTATTAAAAGGTCAGAAACAGTTCATGGGAAAAAGTATGGTGATGAAATTAACAAACTTTTTTTTATCAAATTATTTTAATGAAATCTACTGGGTTTTTTGTTGGTTTTTTGGGGGGGGCACGAGGCAATGGGGTTAAGCGACTTGCCTAGGGTCACCCAGCTAGTAAGAGTCAAGTGTCTGACGCTGAACTTGAACTTGAGTCCTTCTGACTCCAAGGCTGGAGCTCTGTCACCTGTGCCACTTAGCTGCCTGAATGATAGTGTTTCAAAAAGAATTTCTGAAATGAGTAATGACCAATTCCAGCAGCTTATTACCAGGCTTAAGGGCAGCCCAAAGTTAGTAATTCATCTACATAAAACAATTGATATTTCTTTTCTTTTTTTTTGGTGAGACAATTGGGGTTAAGTGACTTGCTCAGCTTCACACAGCTAGTAAGTGTCAAGTGTTTGGTCTCAGCCTAGATTTGAACTCAGGTCCTCCTGACTTCAGGGCCAGTGCTCTATCCTTTGTGCCACCTAGCTGCCCTGGTTGTATATATATATTTTTTTAAATCTCAATGATTTAACATATCACTTCAAGGAAAAAATTGTAACATATTTTGTTAAGAGATCATATTGAAAGTTTTACTAAAAAAGTTAACATATAAAAGAATAGGGTGCAAAATGGTTCTCTAGAAATGTTTACAGCTACAGATGATTTTATAATTGAAAATAACCTTATTTATATAAGAGTCATAATTGACCATCTGAAGTGCCTGGAGACACAGTTTCAGAAATACTTCCCTTCAGATTTGATTCCAAAAAACTAATTTGGGTTCACAAACCATCCTCAATTGAAATTTTAAAAAATGTCAGCCATCTGTCATCAAAAATTCAAGAAGAATTTGCTGAGTTATCAAGACACACAGGTTTAAAACTTGAGTTTCCTAAATGAGAGAATCTTATTCTCATGGGATTTGGCTTCAGGAGGGAATAGCATACACACTCAATTGGGTATGGAAATCTCTTTTACCCTATAGGAAAATAGGGGAGGAAGGGGACAAGAAAGCAGGGCAATGATGTAGAGAACGGCAAATTGGGAAAGGGGTAATCAGAAGGAAGTACTTCTGAGGAGGGCCAGGGTCAAAAGAAAGAATTGAATGGATGGGGGGGGCAGGAGAGGATTAAGGGAGATAGAGTTAGTTTTTCACAACTTGTCTACTATGAAGTGTTTTGTGTAACTGCACATGTATGGCCTGTACTGAGTTGCTTGCCTTTTCAATGAGGTAGGTGGGGTGGGAGGAAGGGAGAAAGTTTGGAACCTGGAGTTTTAGGAACACATGTTTAAAAATAAATGTTTCCACACGGAGCTGGGAAATAAGAAATACAGGAAATGAGGTACAGAAATCTATCCTGCACTGCAGAAAAGTGGAAGGGAAAGGGGATAAGAGAAGGAGAGGGGAGAGATAGAAGGGAGGGCAGACTGGGGAAAGGGGTATTCAGAATGCATGCCATCTTGGGGTGAGGGGAGGGGCAAGATGGGGTGAAAGTTTGGAATTCAAAAACTTGTGGAAGTAAATGTTGAAAACTAAAAATAAATAAATTTATATAGAGGAAAAATTTTTTTTGATTAAAAAAAACCTTGAGTTTCCTAAAAAATGTTAAAGGAATTTTGTTTTAGGATTAGGACAGAATTTCCAACCATTTCCCAAATGGACCTAAAGATATTTTTGCCGTTTTCTACTATGTATTTATGTGAAGCTATGTTCTCACCATTGACAATTATAAAACCAAAATTTCTATCAACTCTGAAAAACATTAAAGATGCTCTACGTCCTATAGTTTCAAATATTCCAATAAGTTCTAATTCTTTATGTAAAAATAAGCAATCCATTTCATTAGTATGCAAATTTCCTTTCATCTTTAATAAATGGTAAATTATATGCATATCAAAGAATTGTTTTAAAATAAATTTCTTTATGATTCATTATCAGTAAAAATTTGATTTGTACACGTATTCTATATACTTATATACCCAGCATTGCCTAAAAATGTCTTGAGCAAAAAGGGGTTGTGAGCAGAAAAAAATTAAGAAGCCCTAGGCTACAGAACAGATTTTAAAGTATTGAAGTTGGCAGGGTGATCTAGTCAGAGACAACTGTGCAGTTGATTTTGTACCAATAGGGAGCTTGGGAATGAGGGTGTGTGTGTGTGTGTGTGTGTGTGTGGTTTTGGTCTTCTGTCTTACTCTTTGTCTCTGTCATTATCTCTTGGCCTCTGTATTTGTCTCTGTTTCTTTGTCTGTCTCATTTCTAGTCCTTGATTCCAAGCATCACTTCAGCTTCTGATTTGCCTGGTCTGGTCTGCCTTGGTTTCCTTCTAGAACATAGTGGGCTGGGAGGCTAGGAATGCTTGGTTCTCTTTTCATGACATTCGAGGCTGTTCCTAGAGCCAAGGCTCAGGGCCAGGGCAATGGGAACAGGCTAGGGAGAGACCAAGGGAGGGGGGCAGGAAGCAGGGGGCCAGAGGGCATGGAAGATTTGGAAGGGATGGAAAGAACAGGGAACAGAGGAAGTCAGAGTAGCAGGTGCCTATAGACTACAGGCTTTTTTTTGGGGGGTGAGGCAATTGGGGTTAAGTGACTTGCCCACGGTCACACAGCTAGTAAGTGTCAAGTGTCTGAGGCTGGATTTGAACTCAGTTCTTCCTGACTCCAGGGCCAGTGCTCTATCCACTGCACCACCTAGCTGTTCCTAGGCTTAGACTCTTGTTAGGCAGTAGAGGCAGGCAGTTAAAAGTCTGCCTGAAATCCATCCTGGTGCCCCTAAAAGGTGCTCCTCTTCATCTCTCACCTTCCCCCAACCTGTTGGCCTGTCTGTGTATCTCCCATGGGCTACAGCTGTCTCAAAGCCCCCAGGGGACACTGGCATTTCATCTCTGTCTCTCTTTCTTAGCCTCTTGCTCCCCTTTGTCTTTCTTCTCTCTGTCTCCTGTTACATGTCTCATTCATCCACCTTTTGTCTCTTCCACTTGATCTTTTTCTCTTTCTGTCCTTTCCTTCTTTCCCTCCTTCTTTCACCATCTTTCTCCGTCTCTCTATACTTCCCCTCCCTTCTTTCTCTTCTTTACTTCTCTCTTTTCCTTTCTCTCTATCTCTATGTCATTATCTTTTCCCTTCCTGATGTATCTTCCATTCCCTTCCTCCCTCCCCCATCTCTTTATCCTTTTGTCTTCCCTTTCCCCTCTTTCTGCTTTTCTCCCTTTCCCTCTCCACTCTATGTCTGTCTCTGTCACTCTTTCTTGGAGGTGAAGTTTAGGATACAGTGCTGGATTTGAGGGTCAGAGGGCTCAGCTTCCCATCTGGGTTCTGCCACTTAGCTGTGTGACCTTGGGAAAGGCATTTGACTGCCCTGGGCCTCAGGTTTCTTTTGTTAACAGGAGATGGTTAGACCAGTTGGCTTCTAAGGCTCCTTCCATCTCTACACCTATGATTCTGGGCCTCTGGTTTTCATTGCCTTCTTTCTCAGTGTCCCTCTTGGTCTCTACTTGTTCTTATTTCTCTCTCTGCACCCCCAAAATCTTTCTACTTCATTTTCTCCCCTTTTTCCTCCCCTATACCTTCTTTTTCATCTCTGCTTCTCCAACTTCTGATATATTCTGGGCAAATTTGTGTCTCCACTTTCCCAGATCTCTGTCTCTCTTTGTCTAGTCTCTATGTCAAAGCTTTAGGGGAAGGCTGCAATAGGTCAGGCCTGGGGGGAGGGAGAGAGGCTGGAGGTGTAGTTGGAGCCCAGAGAGGGTGATCCACCTTGGTACGCACACAGCAGAAGGCTGCAGGGCTTAGGCTGGGCATGTCAGGGCTCTGTTTGGCTCAGAAAGGTTCCTAGCACCTCAGGTTGACCTGTCATAGACCTTGGTGACTCCAAGAATCTGATAGAGTGTAGGGAGTGCAATGGTTATCTGCCTACTGTGTATTGATCTCTGTCCAAGGAATGACACAGAGAAAGAGAATGGGGGGGAGGGGACAGAGAGAAACAGTAAAAGAGACAGAGCTAGAGGAGGGGAGGGGAGACAGGAAGTCATAAAGACAGACAGGACAGAGAGCAGAGACAGCAGCAGACAGTGTCCCAGAGCTGGGCATGAACAGTGGTAGGTGCAGTGGGGGTGTGTTGGAGAGTCTCCAGAAACTTTTGGGTGCTATTACAGGGGCATGCCTTGCATGCCATAGGCAGGAAGTACAGGGGAGTGAGGTGAGATCAGAGGACCAGGGAGGGACAGGGAAAGGCAGAGAGGTCACTTACTTGGGTGGGGCAGAGCTGCTGTCACAGCAAGAGCAGGGAAAGGGCGAGCTAGGGCGCCGCCTCCCTCCTGGACTAGGCTTAAAGTCGTGGCAGGGGCACAAAGCCGAGCAGAACTTGGGCCATGGATTTCGGGTCGCTCCTTCTTCTGGCAGCCCTCCTGGGGCTCCTGCTCCTCTTGGCGCGGGGTCCTGCTGCTTCACGGAAAGGCCGCCTCCCTCCAGGACCGCGACCCTTGCCTTTACTTGGCAACATTTTCCAGATGGATCGTCAGGGCATCCTGAAATCCTTTTCGGCGGTGAGGACCGGCAGAGCTGCGCGGTTGGGCTTGCTTGGGTTCCTGTGAGCACTTGGAGGTGGCAGTGATGCTGCCTGCCTCAGTTTCCCCAAGATCTCTCCGTAATGAGAGATGAGCGTTTTGAGATCCTAAAGGAAATAGGGAAGAGGCTAATGAACTTCTTGAGTTTATTTCCTGGGGTCCCAGGGAAGTTTCCTCCGTAACTCTCTCATCTTGGAATAAGTGCTCTGACATCACTCCCTGTGTGGGATTTCTGGGTCCCTCCTCAGCCCCCGTGGGGATGCTTTCCAAATCAGTTTCCTTCCTGGCTATTCTCTAGGAATAAGTGCTTTGAGATCACTCCTATTTGGAAATGTCGGGGAGAGTTCAGTAATGGTGGGAGGGAGGTGTAGGATTCTTTCTAGAGGTAGTGAACCCTCTAAAAGTGGGGAAGTAGAGTGGGTAGAGAATGGAATCACTTATTTTTTGCCTCTTCGTTGGTGAGGGATAAACACTTTGAGATTTATCATATGAAGTGGTATGTGGGTATTTGAACTGATAGCCTGAAGAGTTTTTATTGATGAGGGGGAGGGAAAGAGGAGAGTTCCATTAATTGCCTGCTTCCCCCTCCTCTGTTTCTGCTTCTTAAAACAAAATAGAACAAAGTAAGAAACCATGGACTCAGTGTGATCTTTCAGAGGGAGATAAATCAGGTCCTAGGTTTCTCTGAGATTTTCAAGGGTGGGGTGGAAGGTATTTCTAGTACTGCCTGCTTCAGTTTTCCTCTGGGAAAAGAGGTGAAAGGTGGGGTGAAGTTAGAAGTATTTACCAGACCTCCAGCAGTGCCTTCCATAGGTATGGGAGTGGGAGTGATGTGAGTATGGACAAAGTGACATCTGGATTCTACATCCTCCTTCTCCCTGCCCACCAGGGATGGTCACTAGAGCTCTGTCCCTCCCTCCCAACTCAGACTGCTTGTTAGGAGGATCCAGGAACAAGATTGTTTGAAGGGAGGGGTAGAGAGGGGAAAGGAGACTTCAATCTCACTTTTTACCTTTCCTTGTATTGACGTTCTTAATATTTATTTATTTGGTTACATTTTGAGTTCCACATTATCTCCTCCTCCCTCCCTCTCAATCCCACATTAGAGAAGACCAACATCATATATGTGTATATATGTGCATATGTGTGTATATATGTGCATGCATATTATATATGTATATATGTGTATATATGTATGTATGTATATACATGTATGTATATATATTTCTTACTTCCATATATCATATAGCATTTTCCTTCATAAGTCCTTCGTAACTGATGTGAATGATCATATTATTCATGATAGCTTAGTTAATGTTCAAATAATATTGCTGTTACTGTATAGAATGTTCTCTTGGTTCTGCTCATTTCACTCTACATTATTTCATGCAAGTCTTTTTATGGTTTTTTTTGAAACCAACCTGCTCATCGTTTCTTATAGCACAATAGTATTCCTTCATAACCATATACTGCAACTTATCCAGCCATTTCCCAACTGATGGGTATTTCCTCACTTTCCAGTGCTTTGCCACCATAAAGGGAGCTGCTATAAATATTTTAAAACCTGTAGATTCTTTTCTCTTTTCTCTGATCAACTTGGGGAAGGAGACCTAATAGTGGTATTGCTGGGAACACAGTTTTATAATTCTTTGGGTATAATTCCAAATTGCTCTCCAAAATGGTTGGATCAGTTCGCAGTTACACCAAATGTATTACTATCCCAATTGTTCCACATAGCCTGCAACATTTCTCATTTTCCCCTTCTATCCTTTTGGCCAATATGATAAGTGTGAGATGGTACTTCAGAGTTGTTTTAATTGGCATTTCTCTAATCAATAACGACAGAGCATTTTTTCATATGACTACATAAAATTTTGATTTCTTCCTGCAAAAAACTACCTGTTTATATCATTTGACCATATATCAATGGGGGACTGATTCATATTTTCATTATTTAGCTCAGCATTTGAGATATGAGGCCTTTATCTGAGAAACTGGCTATAAATTCCCCCCCTTCCCCCAATTTTCTGCTTTCCTTCTCATCTTGCTGCATTGGTTTTATTTGTACAAAACTTTTTTAAATTTAATGTAATAAAAATGATCCACTTTACATTCCACAATGCTCTCTCTTTCTTGTTTATTCCTGAATTCTTCTCTTATTCATAAATCTGATACGTAATATGTCCCAAGCTTTTCTAATTTGCTTGTGATATTTCCTTTTAAGTCTAGGTTATGCATCCATTTACCAAGACCTTATCTTGGTAAATGGTGTAAGACATTGGTCTATACCTAGTTTCTGCCAGATTACTTTCCTGTTTTCCCAGCAATTTCCACCAAAGAGTGAGTTCGTATCCCCAAAGCTTAGATCTCTACATTTATCAAACAGGACATTATTATAATCACTTGCTAGTGTGTATTGTATGCCCACTTTATTCCACTGATCTACTCTTCTATTTTTTAGCTCATGCCAGGTAGTTTTGAGAATTATCACCTTAAAATATACTTTAAGATCTGGTACTCCTTTGACATTTTTTTTTTACATAAATTCTTTTGATTTTCTTGCCCTTTCATTCTTTCAAATGAATTTTATTTTTTCCAGTTCAAAAAAATAATTTTTAATAATTTAATTGGGGTGGCACTGAATAAATAGATTAATTTAGGTAGAATTGTCATTTGTATTATATTGGCTCTGCTCTGTCTCTCTTTCTTAACATTCCTGTCACTTCCCAAAGAAGTGAAGTCAAAACAAGTGGGAACACTAGAGTCTTAACTGTTAGGATAAGATATAATCTGCCAAGGATAAGAGAAAGGAAGATAACCCCACTCTTTGAGCTACTCCTCCAGGAAGGCTGACCAGATCATCAACAATTTCCTGGACTACCAGTGAAGCATTGGGCCAGACCCTGGGGGAGGAGAGGAATTTCTCTGCCTCGGATGCTGAATTGGCAGGATGGGATAGGGGTGTGTGGGGGAGATGGCTCTAGGTATGATCTTAGAAGCATAGAAAATTAGAGCTGGAAAAGCCTTTAGAACATAGAATGTCAGACCTAAAAAGGCCCTTTGAATGTAGATCATAGAATATCAGAACTGGAAGAGACCTTGGAACACAGAATGGTAAGAGTTGGGAGGGATCGTAAAGCCTGGAATGCTAGGAGGGACCTTAAAACATAGAAAATTGAAGGTTAGAGCTAAAAGGGGCCCTATAAGCCTTCTATTTTAAATACATCCCTCTCCATTATACAGAGGGGAATGCATTATGTCAACTGGGATCTAATGGGATGGGGCTTTTCCCATAGCTTCGGGACAAGTATGGGGATGTATTTACCATCTTCCTGGGCTCCCGACCTGTGGTTGTGCTATGTGGGACTGAGGCCGTGAAGGAGGCTCTGGTGGAGAAGGCAGAAGAGTTCAGTGGCCGAGCACCCATTGCTATGCTTGAGCCAGTCTTCCAGGGGCAGGGTGAGTGGGCCATGCCATGGCAGGGGTTGGGGAAGGGTGACAGAGTGGTGGTA
>NW_027556098.1:409458206-409516960 GCF_003287225.1 Phascolarctos cinereus
CCCTGGAGAGCCTTGATGGTCTGTTCTCGGGTGATGGGGAAGATGTAGTGGAGCTCACTTTCTACTTCTGATGACACCCTTTTCTCATGGCAGGGCACTGAAGTGTACCCTGCCCTGAGCACAGCCTTGCATGATCCCAGGTACTTTGAGAAACCTCATGCCTTTGACCCCAACCATTTCTTGGATGCTCAGGGATCTCTGAAGAAGAGTGAGGCCTTTATTCCCTTCTCTTCAGGTAAGTACTGTCCCCAGGGCCCATAGAGACTCTCTTGGGGACCCTCTGCTCAAGTGCCAGTTAAAGACAACCAACCCTAGGCTGTCTCTGTCTCTAGGCTGTCACTTCAGGCTGACCTGGAAGCCTAGGGGCCATTGGGAAAGATGGGGGATATTGGATAAATGAACCCCAAGGCCCACAGATGTCTCCTCCATATGTATGCATTTATATACAAATACAATATAATGCATTATCACATGACATAAACACATCTCTTTATATTTATCTTCCTTTATCAATCCAACTTGATCATATCTCTATCAGCAAAGCAGAATTACTGTAGCTCAAAAGAAATATGAGGTGCACAGTTAGACACTTCCATTCCAAGTGTTCATATGGACTATTTGTGACCTCTGGTAGAGCCTTCCAAGCACTTCTTGGTTGGATCAGCCACAGTCAGACACACTGTACCTTGACCCCAACATAGTGATGTCATTTTAGTCCTCTTCAAGCATGAAAGATAATAATCAAACCAAACCTTTATCAAAGTTTATCAAAAGCAGAATTTGGGTTTTTTTTTTATTTTTAGGCAATTGGGATTGAGTGACTTGCCCAAGGTCACACAGCTAGTAAGTGTCAAGTGTTTGATCTGAGGCTGGATTTGAACTCAGGTCCTCCTGATTTCAAGGCTGGTGATCTATCCACTGTGCCACCTAGCTGCCCCTAAAGGCAGAATTTTGCAAAGGAAACAATATCTCTTTTTTTCCCTCCATTGATCTTCACCCAAATGCCCTCCACCCTGCTTCTCTACTTTATTTCCTGAATGTTATCACATGAATTTACCTTCTTAATATATAATGCCCCTCTGTTGCCTCTTCTGTTCCTTTGGAATACGATGCACCCCATCCTTCTGATATCACGTTTTTAGCCATACATTCCATCTCTCCAAGCCTTAGTGTACCCATGAGATAAGATTTTGCCTCCTTGCATTGGGATCTCTGGCTCCTTGTGTTTCTTTCTCATCCATGGTGGATTTGTACATAGACACTGGAGGCCATGGACTTTGTTGCTGGCGCAAGTCTCAGTCCCCTCATTTTCCCCCAGAGTAATGCTGGGCAAGTCATTTCCTTTCTCTCACCCTCAGTTTCTTCATGTGTAAATGAGGGACTTGGCCCAGCTGACCTCTATGGTCCCTTCTAACTAGAGAACTGTGATTGTGAATCATTTCACTTCCCTGGGTCTCTTGGGCTTGGACTAGACAGCTGCTGAGGTCATTCTCGCTCTCACACTGTGATCCTGTGGGAATTGTGGGAAAACATTTATGTTACTGCTCTCACCTGGTGTACATGAAGGAAGGATTTTGTGTACTTCCAAGATGGTCCCTTGGGAGGTGGGGTCTCCTTGGCATGGCCTCCTTGACACTCCTCTCTGTACCCTCAGGGAAGCGAACATGCCTGGGTGAGGGCATTGCCCGGATGGAACTTTTCCTTTTCTTCACCACCATGCTACAGAACTTCTCCTTGAGCTCCTCTCTGGATCCTGATAGCATTGACCTCACTCCGAGGCTGAGTGGAGTGGGCAATGTGCCTCCCATCTACCAGCTTGGATTCCACCCTCGCTGAAGCTCCCTTCATGGCCGAGGCTTGGAGAAGTAGCCACTGGGATAACCTCACTATCGTCATCAAACAGACTATCCCAGAGGTCAACCAGGAAACTTGAGCTGAAAGGGGGTTAGAAGTAGCTTCAGTTTCCTTATCAATAAAATGAGTGGGTTGCCTCTGAAGTCCCTTCCAAATCTTGATCAGTAATGATTCTGTGTTTCTGGTAAATGACCTGAACTTCTTCCTGTCCTCCAGGTTCTTCCTATAGTCTCACCTCCTTCTTACGTGCTGCAAATTCATCCTATCTCATAAGAGGGAGTCAGAACCATCCTTGGTGCTCTTGTGTCTAAACTAGGCGATCATGAAACCTCCATCCCAGGAGAGGGAATCAAACCATACAATGGCAAAACAAATAGAGTGTTGGATTTGGAGTAAGGAAGACCTGGCTTCATCTCCTTCCTGTGACAGTGACTTACTGAGCCTTGCAACCAGAGAGAAATCCCTTTAATTTTTGTTCCTCTGCAAAAGGAAGATAGTAATATTAGTAGTACCAATCATACAGGGATGTTCTGAAACTCAACTCAGATTATGCATGAAAAGCATCATGATTTTTTTAATGGGATCTTTGATTTTGTGGATGGAGGAAACACCTGATACAGCCCTCAAGTCTACATCTGCTTTCAGGAAATGGACTTGGGTAGTTGCAGGAGCAACCTTAGCTGCAGTGATTTGTCCTGGGTGACCCTGCCAGGATGGTCAGAGATGCACCCTGAACACAGGTCTTCTGGTCTCTGAGGCCAGCTGTGTATCCATTCTGAGAGTCAGTCTCTCAGAGTGCTATGTAAACATCAGATACCAGATATTCTGGGTCAGAAGGGACCTTGGACCGTAGAATGCTCAAGGGTTTTCTGTTCATGGGGTGGATGCCCTTCAGAAATGACCTAGTCCAATCTACTCAATTTTGATTCACTTCTTTCTTTTAAGAAATGATTATTAAGCACCTAGTGTATGCACAGCAATATGCTAGGCAGTGGGCATACAAAGATGATTGCTCTTTTCCATGCTGTACTCTTCAAATAAAGCATTTAAAAATGTAATTGACAGCTTTTGGTTTAATATACAGAGACTCAGACAAATCGTTTGCTCAAGGGCATCACTTAAAACTAGTGAATGTCATCCAGGCTATAAACACTCAAGCTTATGCTTCCAAGATCAGCAAACCTCTATCACCCCAGCCCACAAGGACCACCAGACCTTTCACTTCACCCAGAATCCAAGAGTGAAAGAGTTGGAAGGATCTCATGACCAACCTTTGCCTATAGAAGAATCCACTGGACAATGTTGCCTGAAGTAGCCATCTAGCCTCTAGGCATGAGAGAGCCACCCCTTTCCCCAGGCAGCCCATGCTTCTTTTGGCCAGTGTTAATGATTAGAAACTTTTTCCTGACCTCAGTCCTAAAACATCATCGTCGTCATTATCTTCTTCTTCTTCTTCTTCTTCTTCTTCTTCTTCTTCTTCTTCTTCTTCTTCTTCTTCTTCTTCGGCTAGGCAATGGGGTTAAGTGATTTGCCCAGGGTCACACAGCTAGTAAGTGTTATGCGTCTGAGGCTGGATTTAAACTCGGGTCCTCCTGAATCCAGGGCTGTTGCTCTGTCCACTGTACCAACTAGCTGTCCCCTAAATCTACTTCTTTATAACCCATTCACCCATTCCTCTTGGTTCTGCTCTTTACAGCCAAGCAGAACATCTCTTTCCACATGACAGCTTTTCAGATTCTTGAATATAGCTGTCATGTTGTCCATACCCCACCATTTTCTCTTCTTCAGGCTAAATATTCCTAACTCCTTCAAGCAATCTTGTTATGATAATAAGAATTAATGAACATTCGTACAGCACTTTACATACATTATCTGATATTGTTAATATCACCTTAATTTTAAAGATAAGGAAACTGAGGCAGAGAGAGGTTAAGTGATTTGCCCAGGGCCTCACAGCTACTAAGTGTCTGAGGCTGAATTTGAACTTGAGTTTTCCAGGACCCCAAGTCTAATGCTCTCTCTGCTGCAACACAAGGTCACTAGACCCTATCCATCCTCCTGTGCATGCTTTCCAGTTTGTGCTTGTTTTTCTTACTGTGTGGTAAGAGAGGAGTACCCATGATCTGGACTAGCAAGGGCAGGCAGAGGAGAGTCCTTCAGAACTATTGAGTCCTACGGTCTGCCCATTAAGCCTGGGACACTTCCCTTGTTACCTCACTTTAAGTTAATATTGGATTTCTATCAGTGGTGAACATTTTAGATCAACAATGCTTTCCTGAAACCCCTTCAATTATTTTATGGGCATCTCTTTCTAAAACTTGAAGGTGAAGATGTAAGCTGGTTGCCACTTCCATTGGGAATAGTTGTGTGACGCTTGTGACCCATCACTCAGCCAGCTGTGAATCCATCATGATGCTCCAGCTTGTCCACAAGGACACCAAGACAGACTTGGTCAAATGCTTGGCTGAAGTCAATATCTATGATGTAGCAGCCTAGCTGGGTCATTTTGGTCCTGATTTATGATTTCACAGTTGGGGGAAGAGTTGCCTGGGAAAGCTGAGAGTCCCTCAGCATACATGTCAATGGCAGTAGGGGAACCTGAATCTTCCTGTCTTCAAGGCTGGCCTTTTATGCACCTTGCCATGCCATCTCTCCCTCATCTGTTGATTCTGTCCAAAGCAAATGGTGTGAGTATGGGCTGATCTCTTGTGGGTGAAGTCACTGGGGCTCACTGCTTCCCTTTCCAAATTAAAACTCACAAACCATCCCTTTAATAATGGGTTTTAGAATTATTCCAGCAAGCAAAGTCAAGCTCATTCTCATTTTGTTTTGAAGACCCTAACCTCTTTGCATTAAAAGAAAACAAAATAAAACCAGGGACAATATGGGCTCTTTTTCTGTGCAGGGCTATCTCTCTTAATCTCTAAGACCTCCAAAGTGGCATTGCCAGCATGTCAGTTATCCGATTCAGCAGTCCCAGAGAAGAGTTCGTGTCCAGGATTTGTGACTTGAGTTTGTTTAGAGCAAGAACAATGTTCTGTTTTAAGGTACTACCTCACACTTCTTGGATAGGCTAATATGAGAGAAAAGAAAACAATAAGTGTTGGAGGGATCTGAAAAAAGTGGGACACTAATATACTGTTGGTGGAGCTGTGAACTGATCCAACCATTCTGGAGAGCAATTTGGCACTATGTCCAAAGGACAACCAAACTGTCATACCCTTTGATCCAACAATACCACTACTAGGTCTGTATTCCACAGAGACAAAAAAGGGAAGAGCACCTATTTGTAGAAAAATGTTTATAGCAGCTTTTTTTGCAGTGACAAAGAACTGGAAGCTTAGGAAATTGCCTCAGTTGGAAACCACTGGAAATTGCCCATCAACTGGGGAATGGCTGAAGTAGTTGTGATATACGATTGCAATGGAATATTATTATGCTATAAGAAATGATGAGTGGTACGATTTCAGAAAAAGCTGGAAAGATTTACATACAATGATGCAAAGTGGAGTGAGCAGAACCAAGAGAATATTGCAAAGATGATCAATTGTGTTTGACTAGCTATTCTCAACAATACAATGATACAAGACAATTCTAGGGGACTCATGATAAAAAAAGTGTTATTCAACTGCAGAGGAAAAACTGATGGAGTCTGAATGTAGATCAAAGCTTACCATTTTTCACTTTATTTTTTCCTTTTGGGGGGTGGTGGTTTGTGTCTTCTTTCACAACATAACCAATATGGAAATATATCTTGCATGATTGCACATGGAAAATCTCTATCAGATTGCTTGTCTCAGGGATGGAGGAAGAGAGAGAGAATGGGAGAGTATCTGGAACTCAAGATTTTAAAAAATGAATATTAAAAATTCTTTTTATGAGTAATTTGGAAAATTAAAACTATTTAAAAAAGATTATTATGTAAACAATTAAGTACTAGGGAAGTAAGAATGATCCTTAGTAAGAGGCCAACGGAGAAGTGTAAGGATCACAGACACCTCACTCCTATATAAAAGTGCTCTGAGTTGGGAATTCAGTGGGTTCCACTTGGGTCTCATCCTCCATGATCTTCCTCTTAGTAGCTAGAATTTATATATCACTTTAAGGTATTAGTTCCTAGGCAAATCAATTCAACTCTACACTGTCTTCTCTTGTGACCTCGGCCCTATTGTATTGCTGATCTTGCCCTGTGAAGCCTCAGCCTTCAATCACTCCTACACATGTGCTGCCGAACAAAATTGGACATAATCTCAAATCCTTGGTGACTCATGCACTACAAATTTAGTTTCTATAACCTCTACTGGCTACTCAATGCTTTAAGATAATCCTTTTACAGCTTTCCAATTGGCTTACTATCTTACTAACCATGGTGGATCTTCCAAAAAGTTTTATCCCCCCCCTTCAAATTTCTATTGACTCCACTCTTACTCCACCTCTGAGATGAGAATATCATCTTATTGAATCTCATTTTACTGAAAAGAAAAAAAAATTGACACCATTTGCCAAGAGCTGCTTCCTCTTTCCTCCTCTGTGTCTCATCACCTAGATGCCTTCTGTCACTATTATCTCCTTCACTCTTTACTCAAAAATTGAGGTGGTTCTTCTCCTGCCCAAGACAAACTCCTTTACATGCACAAGCATCCATTCCCTTCTGTCTAACCCAGCAGACTGACCCTTCAACCACTCCCTCCCTTATCTACAATCTCTTCTTGTCTATCCCTTTCTTTTTTTACTGCCTGGAAACATGCCCTGTCCCCCATCCTCAAAACCTCTCACTTGATCCATTCATCTCAATCCCTGCTAGCTATTGTCCCAAAGCCTTCCTCTTTTTGATAGCTAAATTCCTTGGGAAGGCCATCTACAACTGGTGCTCCAACTTCCTTTCCTCTAACTTTTAACTCTCTACAATCTGGCTTGTACCTCCAGCATTCATCTGTAACCTTGCTTTCCAAAGTTGCCAATTATCTCTTAATTTCCAAATCTAATGGTAGCCTTTTCTCAGTGTTCATCCTTTTTGACTTCTCTGTAGCCCTTGACACTATTTATCATCTTCCTCTCTTTGATGTTCTTTTCTCTCTAAGTTTTCATAACACTTCTCTACTTTGTTTCATCACCTATTTATCTGACCTCTCCTTCTGATTTTCCTTTCCTGCATCTTCATCTAGATCACACTTGCTCATATTGGGCTAGTCCAAGGCTCTAATCTGGGTCTTCTTTTCGTTTCCCTTTATACTACTTCACTTCATGATCTTATCAGCTCCCATGCATTTAATTATTATCTCCATGCTCATGATTCTAAAATCTACTCATCCAGCCTTAACCTCTCTGCTGACCCCCAGTCTCCCATTTCTAATTTCCTATTGGACTTCTCAAAGTTTAGCTTTTTATGTTTCCCTTTAGTCCTGCATTTGAAAGTCAAATTTTGTATACAGCTCAGATCTTTCCATCAGGAATGCTTGAAAGTCTTGTATTTAACTAAATATCCTCATTCCCCCCCTAAAGGATTATACTCATTTTTCTTGGGTAGGTGGTTCCTGGTTGTAATACTTTGCCCTTTGTAACATTACATTCCAAGCTCTCTGTTTCTTTAATATAGAATTTGCTGAATCTTGTGTTTTCCTCACTGTGGCCTCATGATATTTGAATGGTTTCTTTCTCAGTGTTGCAATATTTCCTCCTTGACCTTGGAGCTCTGGAATTTGGCTCTAATATTCCTGGGAGTTTTCATTTTGAGATCTGTTTCAGGAGGTGATTGCTATATTACTTCTATTTTACCCTCTGGTTTTAGAATATCAGAGCAGTTTTGCTTGATAATTTTTTTTTAAAGATGATGTGTAAACCCTTTTCTTTTGTTATGGCTTTCACGTAGTCCAATAATTCTTAAGTGATATTTCCTCCATCTATTCTCCAGGTCAAATGTTTTTTACAAAGAAATATATCACATTACCCATACACACATGTTTTTCATTCTTTTACACTTGTTTTATTGCTTTTTAATGTCTCATGGAGTCATTTTCCTAACGCTACTTTTTAAGGAATTATTTTCTTCATTGAGCTTTTGTAACTTATTTTCCATTTGGCCAATTCTACTTTTTAAGTAGTTCTTTTCTTCAGTGAATTTTTGCGCTATTTTTCTGATGTGACTAATTCTGCTTTTTAAGGAGTTCTTTTTTTTTGTATTTTTGTGCCCCCTTTATCAAACCAACTCATTCATTTTCCCAATTCTTCCTCTACCTCTCTTATTTGATTTTAAAAATCCTTTTTGAACTCTTCCAGGCATTCTTCTCTTGGGCCTGAGACTAATTTATACTTTCCTTTGAGGCTTCGGATGTAGCAGTTTTGACTTCATTGTTGTCTTCTGAGTTTCTGTTTTGATTTCCCATGTCACCAGAGTAACTTTACATGGACAAAGTTTTTTTTTTTTTGGGGGGGTCATTTTATCAGCCTACTTCTTGATTTTAGCTCTATGTTAAAGTTGGGCTTTTGGGTGAAAGGTACACCATCCCAAATTTATGCTTTTCTTGCTGCTGTTCTCAGAGCTACTTCTTGGGGACTGTAACTTTTCAGTTCTTCCAAGGGGTATGATCTAAGAAGAGGTGTATTGATTACTCTCCTGACTTGTGCTCTAGTTTATGAGAGACCACAAGCACTCTTTTCCACCCTGCAAATATGACTAGGGTCCCTGTTCTCCTGTGGCCTCACACTCTGGTGTGCTGGTGTTCCTCCTCATCCTGGGACTGTGACCCTGTACTGCAACCCAGATCTGCTTTTGGGCAATGCAATAGAGCCCTGCATCCAGTGCCAGCAAAGGGACTCCTATAATCTACCTCTGACCATTTGTCTGACCGTCTTATGATCTGTAGGCTGAGAGCTGCAGAAGTCATCACCACTGCAGCTAATTCAATAACCCCAAGGCCTGGTGTGCTGAGGTGAGGCCTGTACTGCAGGCTCCACTCTCACCAGGGTGTGACAGACATTTCCTACCAATCTTCTAAATTATCTTTGGCAGGAAATTTTCTTCACCCTATCTTTTTGTGGGTTCTGCCATAACAGAATTTGTTTTGAGGTATTATTTAAAATTCTTTGGAGGGGAATTTAGGAAACCTCTGGAGAGTCATTGGCTCTTCTCTGTTATCTTGGCTTCATTTCTCTTCAGTTTTCTTATCTGTAAGATGCAGAGGGAGTTAGACTGGGTAACCTTTAAGTAAATGTTCCAGCTAGAAATCCTAGGATCAGGAGAGCAAAAATTTTGGTGTCCTATGCTTTAGAGGATATTTCTTTGTCACAATGTTCTGTCTCTTTCTGCCTACCTCTCTCTTCCCTTCCATTGTGGATTATAAATAGAAAGATTATTCTTCCTCTTCAAATCCTAAGAAGATTGAGAGAGGGGAGAAGGAACTGGAGGAGAACAAAGAGAGAACTGGAAGGAGAACAAGAGAGGAGAGGTTGGGAGGTGATAGGGAGGAGTGAAGTTTCCACCAGAACTGCAGTCAGAGTGAGTGAGGTCTAACTCAAAGAAATTCATAACTGAAGAAGACAAGGAAAAGACTGTCTTATTAAATATGAGATGAAGGGGCAGCTAGGTGGCACAGTGGATAGAGATCTGGCCTTGGAGTCAGGAAGACCTGAGTTCAAATCTGGCCTCAGAGAGTTGACACTTACTAGCTGTGTGATCCTGGGCAAGTCACTTAACCCTAACTGCCTCACCAAAAAGCAAAAAAACAATACATGAGATGAGCAGGTTCTACTGAGCTCCTTCACTCATATTCAGCCAATCAGCTTCTCCCATTATATTGGAGTATATGGTCTCTGAGATCTCTTCCAACATTTCATCTTTGATTTCACAAGCCTGTTGTATTCTGATGGCTCTTCTATACCACCCTCTCTCCTTCCTTCCTTCCTAAATGAGTTCAGTGCCTGACTCACAGTCTTTCTCTCCTTCCCATTTCCCGCCTTCCTAACAAGGGACTTCAACACACATATTACCCCCTCAAAGACCCTAATCTCACAATTCTTCAATTTACTAATTTCCCATAATCTACTCCTCCACACCTCCTCAGCCACATACAAAGATCACTTTCCTCTTCGCATGTCCCCTAAATATGCAACACTTCCATATTCATGATCTCTGAAATTCTCTTGTCTGATTACACTTTGTTGTCTTTCCACCTCTCCCTCTGCCTTGAAATCCCAAACTATGTTTTTTTTACACACCCAGACTTCCAACACCTCCACACTTCAGTTCTTTCCCAGACCATCACCCCTGTACTAACTACACTCTCTTCCCTAACCCATTTTGATCCCATGAGGAATCAATTCAGTCCTACATTGTCCTCTTCTCTTGTGTCATTTGGCCCCTTATATTGCTGATCTTGCCCTGACAAGCTGCAGTCTTGAATCACTCCTATCATCCCCTGCTTTCACTCTGACACATGTGCTGCTGATCAGAGTTGGAGTAAATCTCAATCCCTGCTGACTGGGTCCACTACACATTTTGTTTTCATAACCTCTACTGCTTCAAGGAAATCCTTTTAGAGTTCCCTAATTAACTCATTATCCCACTAACTATGGTAGCTCTTCCAAAAATGTTTATGTCCTCACTCAAATCTCCATTGACTCTACTCCTACCCAGACTCTCAAATGAGAACATCACATTTTACTTTAAAAATTGAGGGCATTTGCCTCCAGTTCCTTCATCTCTCCTCCTCTTCATGTTATATCACCCAGATGCCTTCTGTCACTATTGTCTCCTTCACCCATGTCTCACAGGCTCTTCTCCTGTCCAAGACAAACTGCTTTACATGTACAAGGATCCTATTCCCTTCTATTGTCCCTACCAGACTGCCCCCTCAACCACCTCCACATTCTCATTTATTTTCAATCTGTCCCCATCCACCCTTTTGTTTTCTTACTGCCTGGAAACATGCCTGTTGTCTCCCCCATCCTCAAAATCTCTCACTTGCTCCATCCATCTCAATCTCTTCTGGCTATTCTCCAAAACCCTTCCTTGGATGGCTAAAATCCTTGAAAAGGCCATCTGCAAATGATGTTCCCACTTCCTTTCCTCTCACTCTCTTCTTAACTTAACCTTTTCTGGTTTCTACCTTCACCATTCCAATATAACCTCCCTTTCCAAAGTTACCAATTATCTCTTAATTTCCAAATCTAATAATGGCATTATCTCAAGCCTCATCCTTTTCGACTTCTCTGCAGCCCTTGCCACTGTTCATCACCCCCTGCTCCTTGATACTCTCTTCTCACTGTTTTCATAACCCCTCTCTCCCCTGGGTCTCATCCTACCTACCTGACCTCTCCTTCTCAGTCTCCTTATTGGATCTTCATCCAAGTCATATTTGCTCATATTGGGCTTTCCCTAAAGCTCTGTCCTAGACTCTCTTCTCTTTTCCTTCTATACTATTTTACTTTGTGATCTTATCAGCTCTCATGGATTCAATTATTATCTCCATGCTGATGATTCTCAAATCCACTCATCCAGTCTTAACCTCTCTGCTGACCTCCATTCTCACATTTCCAATTGCCTATTGGACATCTCAAACTGTATCTTAAACTCAACATGTCCAAAATGGAATTCATTATCCTTCCCCCTAAGCCTTCCCCCTTTCTAATTTTCCTGTTACTGTTTACGGTTACTATCATCCTCCTAGTTTTCCAGCCTCAAAACCTATGTGTCATCTCTCACTTTCTTAGGTAGCTAGGTGGCTCAGGAAGATTTGAATTCAAACCCAGATATTAGCTAATTTAGCTATGTGGTCTGAGGGAAGTAAATTAATCTCTGTCTGTCTCAGTTTCTTCAACTGTAAAATGGGGATAATAATAGTATCCCCCTTGACAGAGTTGTTGTGAGGATTACGTCAGTTAATATTCATGATGCCCTTAGCATGGTGCCTGGCACAAAGTAGGCACTTGCTTGTTCCCTCACACTCTCTCATCTTTCCTCCCCTATCCAATCTGCTGCTAAGCTTGTTAATTTTATCATAGTCATGGCTCTCATGTGTGCCTCCCTCTCCCTCTGATATTGCTGCCACTCTGGTGCAGGCCGTTACTCCCTCTCACCTGGACTATTACAATAACCTGCTTGTTGGTCTCCCTACTACAAGCCTTCCTCTACTCTAGTCCACCCTCCACTTATCTATGAAATTGATCCTAAAGTACACATCTGACCATGTCATTGCCCTCCTCAATAAATGTCACTGCCTCCCTCTCACCCAGAGGATCACACATAAAATCCTTGGTTTGTCATCCATAGTCTTTCATTACCGGCTCCCTTCCTGCCTATCCTATTTTATTACACTTTGCCTCCTCCCAGCTCCCACCCCCAAATATTCTGTGATTCAGTGACATTGGTCTCCTTGTTCTTGCTTGACAAGGACATTCCATTTCACTGGCTGGCTCTGATGCCCAGAATTCTCTCCTCTCTCTCCCCTGACTTCCAGTGCTTCCTTCAAGTCTCAGCTAAAATCCTGCCTTCTACAGAAAGATTTTCCCCAATCCCCCTTAATTCTAGTGCCTTCCTTCTACTGATTATTTGAAATTTATCCCTTACATAATTTGTTCATACATAATTGTTGGCATGGTGTCTTCCCCATTAGATTGTGAGCTCCTAGAGAACAGGAACTATCTTTTGTCTTTCTTTGTATTCCACAGAGTTACTAAATGACAAAGGTTAGAACTGCTAGGAAAATAAGACTCTTTCCCTCTACATGAGGGAACCATCTACATGAGGAGAGAACAGGGCTGGACTGTAGGGTCTATCTTTTGAGGCCAGGGATAATGAGGAGATAGAGAGGGACCTGGTATGTCAAGATAGGACTAAGCCCTTCCTGAAGGAAAGGGAAGGACTCTAGCTGAAGAATGTAGAGAATTACAAGCAGGGCAATGTTCCAGAAAAGGGAGGTCACCTCCAATGGGGGCCCAAAGACCTTTGTCCTGTGACACAGGTAATGAAAACTTTTTGGCCCAAGCTAGAAAGAACTCTTGAGAGATTTTATGGATCATCACAGAATTCCACAGTAGACATGATCTTAGAAAGCGAACCTTCACCTGAGCTGGGATCCCATGTCTGATATCCCTGCGGAATGTTTTACAACCTTCCACTTGACCTCCACTGACAGGGAGCTCATGGAGTCCTGGATGAATCATTGAATTTAGTATTAGGAAAATCTGGGTTTAAATACTGCCTCAGACAAGTGCTATCTGGATGACAAGTAACTTAAGCTGAGTCTCAGTTTCCTCATTTGTAAAATTGGGGTGAAAATATCTGCAATGCCTATATTACAGGGTTGTTTTGAGGCTCAAATGAAATGTACCAGATACTGCCTCACAGCTATTGGATTGGTTAATATGACAGAAAAGGAAAATGATAAATATTGGAGAAAATGTGGAAAAATTGGGACACTAGTGCATTGTTGGTGGAGTTGTGAACTGATTCAACCATTCTGGAGAGCAATTTGAAACTATACCCAAAGGCAATCAAACGGTGTGTACCCTTTGATCCAGTAATGCCACTACTAAGATCTGTCATGTAAAGAGATCATAAAGAAAGGAAAAGAATCTATATGTGCAAAGATATTTGTAGCAGCTCTTTTTGTGGTGGCAAAGAATCAGAAATTGAGGGAGTGCCCATCAATTATGGAATGACTGAACAAGCTGTGTTATAGGAATGTAATGGGATACTATATTGCTATAAGAAATAATGAGCAAGATGCTGTCAGAAAGACCTGGAAAGACTTACATGAATGGATGTAAAATGAAATGAGCAGAATCGGAAAGTTTTGTACACAGTAACAATAACACTGTGAAATAAATGACCAGCATGATGGACATACCTCTTTTCAGGAATACAATGATCTAAGATAATTACAAAAGACTCGCGGCGGAAAATGCTATCCACATACAGAGAATGAACTAATGGAATCACAATACAGATCAAAGGATATTATTTTAATTTTTTTATTTTGTGACTTTTTTCCTTTTGTTTTGTTTTTTCTTTCATAATATGGCTAATGTGGAAATGTGTTTTACATGATTGCATGTGTATAACCTATATCAAATTGCTTGCCATTTTGGAGATGGGAAAAGAGAGGAAGGGAGAAAAAAAGGAACTCAAAATGGTTTAAAAAATAAATGTTGAAAATTGTACATGTAATTTTTGAAAAAATAAAATATACTCAATTTTTAAGAAAAGAAAGAAAATGCACCACACCAAATCTGGAAGAGGAGATCCAGTAAAACTCGCAGTGCATCACTTGTTGAACCCAAGGTGGCATTAGATGATAGAGAGAGAGGTCTGTGGACACTGAGGATGTGGTCAGGTCAGGAGCATGCTGTACTCCTTACTGCCCAGACAGAGGATCTAATCTGGGGCAAGAGGAGGTCCTGGGTCCATACCGGGGGACCACCAGACCCCATCTGGTACACCATAACTGGGACATATACAAATTGGTACCTTTTCACCTACTAAAATGGCTCAGATCACAGACCCAGGGAGGCCTGATAGGGGAACTTGGTTACGGGAAGGATGTTCCCCAGTAGGGAGGCTCTGAGCAGTATACCTAGAAAGAAAGAAGCTTGGATACAAGAACAAGTGGTTCAGCTCAGATTTGAGGAACAAAATAGGTTCTTGGTTTTAGCATCCAGCTGAGTCTGCAGAGGAATACTCAGTGCAGGAATCCCAGGCCAAAGTGGTGCCTATAGATCTTTCATTTTGAACAACAGAGCTTTCTCCCTGGCTGAGGGGGTGGAGTCCAGTAGCAGTCTGCTATTGCTCATACTGAGACCTAGGCCAGGAGCTCAAAGCTCAAGCCAGGAGGCAGCAATCACACTTTTCTGTGAATCAGACCACTGTGGGATTACTAAAAGCCTGTGGATCCCCAGCCTGTCCCTGAGATGCTGGATTAACATATCACAAGAAAGCAGCAACAGGACTAGCCCAGACCTTCCCTCCAGGAGTGCACAGAGCTTATCCCTAACATCATCTGAAATCGAGAAGTACGCTGGAAAAATGGGCAAAAAAAAGAAAGGATTCCACCATAAAGAGCCATTACAGCGGTAGGAAAGCCCAAAACATAAATGCAGAGAAAGAAAATTGCTCTAAAATATCAACAAGCATAGCCTCAGATATAGAACACAGATGGGGCACAAAATCAATGACAATTCCTATTGAAGGGTAAAGCAAGAAGTGCTTAACAACAACAACAACAACAAAAAGTTAAAATGTTTTTATAAATGAACTGAAAATACTTGAGGGAAAGAAATGGAAAAGAATTGAGAGCTCTAGAAGAAGAATGGAAAAAGAATTAACAGTTTAGTATAAGAAGCACAAAATCTTGCCCAAGCAACAAACTCCCTGAAAATGAAAATGGACCAAAGAGAAGTCAATGACTCCATGAAGTAACAAGAAATAGTAAAACAGGCTTCTGGGGGCCAAGATGGCAGAGGACGTGTGAAATCATTGTCACCTTCCCAAAATGATGTCTGAAAAACCAGAAAATAGCACCTGAAGCAAAATCCTGAAACAGTGGAGCCAGCAGAAAGATGGGATAGAGCAAACTTTTAGCCCAGAAACTTGGAGGATTGGTAAGAAAGGTCCATTTTACTGGGTTAAAAGAAGAGCATATTTCAGGACAGGAAGGATCCCAGCAAGCCAGCAGCAAGCCCTACCTCAGGAAACCAGTAGGAGATCCTGAGCCTACTGAAAGAGATCCCAAAACGAAAACTCCAAGGCATGTTGTACCCAAATTCCAGAATCACCAGGTGAAGGAGAAAATACTGCAAGCAGCCAGAAAGAAAAAATTTTAATATCCTGGAATCACAGTCAAGATTACAGAGGACCTAGCAGCTTCTGCATGAAAGGATCAGAGGACTTAGAATGTGATTTTTCAGAAGGCAAAGGACCTTGGATTACAGCCAAGAATCAATTCCCCAGCAATATTGAGCATAAGCTTTCAGGGCAGAAGATACACATTCAACGAAATAAGGGACTTCCAAATTTTCCTGATAAAAAAAACCAGAGCTGAACAGAAAAATCAATATTCAAATACAAGACTGAAGAGAAGTATAAAAAGGTAAACAGGAAAAAAAACATGTTATTCAATAATGTTAAACTATTTGCATCCCTATATGGGAAAATGATACTTGTAACTCTGGAGAACTATGTCTTTATTATGACATTTATAAGGGGTATACTTGGACAGATAGCATGGGTACAAATCGACTTTGATGTGATGATTAAAAAAATTAATTAAGGGGTGAAATAAAAGATTGTACTGGGAGAAGAGTAAAGGAGGAGGTAGAAAAGGTTACTTACATCACATGAAGAGGCAGAAAAACCAAATACAATAGAGGGAAAGAAGGGAGGGAGGTAAGCATTGTTTGAACCTTACTCTCATTGGATTGGGCTCAAAGAGGGAATAACACACACTCAGTTGGGTATAGAAATCTATCTTACCCTATAGGAAGTAAGCAGGGAAATGGGTAAGCAAAAGGCAGAAGGCAGATAGTACTGAGGGCAGAAGAGAGGGAATACTTAATAGATGAAAGGGGAAGGAAAAGGGATGGGGCTGATAGAAGGGAGGGCAGATTGAGGGAGATGGTGGTCAGAAGCAAAATACTGGTGAGGAGGGAAAGGGTGAAAAAAGAGAGAAAATCATAAATCGGGGGTGAGGGATAATATGACAGAGAGAAAGACACAGATAGTAATCATAACTGTGAATGTGAATGGAATGAACTCTCCCATAAAATGGAAGTGGATAGTAGAGAGGATTAAAAACAAGAATCCTACAATATGTTGTTTACAAGAAAGATGTTTGAAGCAGAGAGATACACACAGAATAAACATAAAAGGCTGGAGCAGAATATGTTATGCTTCAGCTGAAGTAAAAAAGAAAAAAAAACAGAGGTAACAATTCTGATCTCAGACAAAGCAAAAGCAAAAATACATCTAATTAAAAGAAATAAGGAAGGAAACTACAGCCTGCTAAAAGATATCATAAACAATGAAGTAATATTAATACTAAACATATATGCACCAAGTGGTAGCAACCAAATTCTTAGAGGAGAAGTTAAGTATGTTACAGGAGGACATAGACAACAAAACTGGACTAGTGGGGGACCTCAACTTTCCCCTCTCAGAATTAGATAAATCTAATGACAAAATAAACAAGAAATAAGTTAAGGAGGTGAATAGAATTTTAGAAAAGTTAGATTTGGTAGACCTCTGGAGAAAATTGAATGGGGATAGAAAGGAATAGACCTTTTTCTCAGTAGTACATGGCACCTACACAAAACCTGACCATGCACTAGGACACAAAAACCTCACAATCCAATGCAGAAAGGTAGAAATATTAAATTCATCCTTTTCAGATCATGATTTATGAAAATTACATGTAACAAAGGGTCATGGAAAGATAGACTAAAAATTAATTGGAAACTAATTAGTCTAATCCTAAAGAATGAATGGGTCAAAAAATAAGTCATAGAAATATCAGTAACTTCATCTAAGAGGATGACAATAATGAAACAATATACCAAAGCTTATGTGATGCAGCCAAGGCAGTTCTTAGAAGAAATTTTGTATTTCTAAATGCTTACATTAATAAAATAGAGAAAGTTGAGATCAGTGAACAGGGCATGCACTTAAAAAAGCTAGAAAAAGAAGAAATTAAAAATCCCCAATTAGTTACGAAATTAGAAATTCTGAAATTCAAAGGACAGGTTAACAACATTTAAATTAAGAAAACTATTGAACTAATGAATAAAACAGAGAACTGGTATTATTGGAAAAGACAATAAGATGGATAAACTTTTGGTTAATTTTATTTTAAAAAAGAAAGAAGAAAACCAAATTACTAGTATCAAAAATGAAAATGGTGAATTCACCACTGATGAAGAGGAAATTAAAAGAAAATGATTAGGAACTATTTTGCCCAAGTATATGCCAATAAATCTAACAATCTGAGTAAAATGGATGAATATTTACAAAAATATGTATTGCCTAGATTAAGAGAAGAGGAAATAAAATACTTAAATAAGCCCATTTCAGAAAAAGAAATTGAACAAACCATCAATGAACTCCCTAAGAAAAAATCTCCAGGGCCAGATGGATTGACAAGTGAATTCTACCAAACCTTTAAAGAACAATTAATGCGAATACTATATAAACTATTTGGAAAAATAGGTGAGGGAGTCTTACCAAATTCTTTTTATGACACAAATATGGTGTTTGGAGACAATGTGAATATCTCAGTGCTTGGGGATAATGAATCTTACAGATAAACCTAAAGATCCAAGCTTTGAGGACACAAACTTATTATTTGACAAAAATTGCTGGGAAAACTTGAAAGTAGTTTGGCACAAATTGGATCAATATCTCATACTATACAGCAAGATAAGATCAAGATGGACACACCATTGAAACATAAAAGATGATACCATAAGCAAATTAGAGTAGCATGAAATATTTTCCATTTAGATCTATGGATAAGGGAATAATTTATGACCAAACAAGAAATAGAAAGCATTATAGGCTGTAAAATGGAAAAATTTTGATTACATTAAATTTAAAAGGTTTTGTGCAAACAAAACCATTGCAGCCAAGATTATAAGAAAAGCAGTGAACCAAGGCGGAGTGTGAGTGGAGAGGAGATTTTACAGCAAGTTTCTCTAATAAAGGCCTCATTTCCCAATGAGAACTTAGAGAACCAAGTCAAATTTATAAGAATAAGAGTCATTTCCCAATTAATAAATGGTCAAAAGATATAAGATAGTTTTCAGAGGAAGAAATCAAAGCTATGTATAGTTATATGACAAAATGCTCTAAATCACTATTGACTAGAGAAATACAAAATAAAGCAACTCTGAAATATTGCCTCACACCAATTACATTCGCTAATATGACAAAAGAAGGAAAGTAGCAAATGTTGAATGGAATGTGGAAAAATAGGGACACTGTTGGTAGAATTGTGAACTGATCCAATAATTCTGGAGAGCAATTTGGAATAAAGTCCAAAGGGCTATAACACTGTGAATACCCTCTGACTCGGATATACCACTACTACATCTGTATCCTAAAGAGATTCCCCCAAAAAGGAAAAGGATTTATACATATAAAAATATTAATAGCAGCTCCTTCTGTGATGGCAAAGAATTGGAAATTTAGGGGATGCTCATCAATTGAGGAAAGACTGAATACTGAATATGACTGCTATGGAATACTATTGTGCTTTCACAAATGATGACCAAAAAAAAATTTTTTTTATGGAAATGATGAGCAGCATGGTTTCAGAAAAACCTAGAAACATTTACAAGACCTGGTGCAAAGTGAAATGAGCAGAGTCAGGAGACCACTGTGTACAGCAACAGCAATATTGTACAATGATCAATTATGAATGACTTAGCTATTCTCAGCAATACAATGATCCAAGAAAATTCTAAAGCACTTATGAGGAAAAAATGCTATACACATCCAGAGAAAGAACTGATAGAGTCTGAGTGCAGATCGAAGCATACTTTTAAAAAATTTTCTTTATTTTCCTTCATTTTTTTTCGGTCTGGAATTTCTTTTACAATCTGGCTAATACAAAAGTGTTATCATGATTGCACATATATAATATTTATCTAATTGTTTGACTTCTCAAAGAAGGTAGAGTAGTAGAGAGAGAAAGAGGATTTGAAACACCAAATTAAACAAAAAACAAACAAATGTTAAAAATGGTGATACGTGGAGCTGGGAAAAAAAGACAAAACTTTTCACACAAAAAAATAGATAAATTGAGGAAAAGGGGAAGGATTAAGAAAGGGATTGGTCTGCTAATAGGTGTTGTTAAAATTATTATAATGGATGCAAGAATGAAGGTGGAGCTATACAGATCTGGTTTGCTTTGTTTTATTTGCCATAAAGAATGGCCATTGGGCCAGGGAAGATAGAACAAAAATGACTAACAGGACAGTTATGCTCAGTCTAAGTAAATAAAGAGATGGTGCAAGATTGCTTGGCTGCCCTGAATAAGTTCAGGTCACTAAGCCCAGATGAGTCACATACATACATACACCCCTGGATAGTGAAAGGACAGATGGATGTGATTGATGAATTCTACCTAGATCTTCGGAAGATCTCAAATGTCTAGACTAATGCTGAAAGACTGAAAAGAGGTGAATATGGTGCCAATCTTGAAAAGAAAACAAAAAATGAAAATACTTCCCTTTTTCCTGCTTCATTCTCTAGAACAAGTGTTTTTTTAACCATCTTGTGTTATGAACCCCTTGGGCAGTGAGTCTTGTGTGGCCTATGCTCCTCCTTCAGAATCGTATTCGTCAATGTATAAAATATAATACAGAGAATTACAAAGGAAAGTAATTATATTGAAATACAGCTTTAAACATTCCCAGTTCATAGACTATCTGAAATCTATTGGTGGATCCCAGGTTGAGAATCTTGGCTCTAGAGCAAAGCAGCTGTTTGCCTCTACAGCATCCTATGCCAACAATCACCAGGCATATGTTGAGTGCTTTCTATTGGCCATGCACTGTGCTAAGGGTTGGGGAAACAAAGAAAATGCAAAAACAGTACTTATCCTCAAGAAGCTTACCTTCTATTGGGGTGACAATATATATATATAAATCAGCATACATAAAAGAAATATAAAGTAGATGGAAGATAGGCTTAGAGGAAAAGACACTAGCAGTTAAGGGGCATTGAAAAAATTTTATTGGGAAAGGCCACAGAAGGGGGGCGTGGTGGGTAAGTAGGAGGAGCTGGCAACAGGTATTTGCTGGACCTTGCGCTGGGTGGCCCATCAACGGGCCACAATGCAAAGCTTATAGGAGGGAGGGACGTTGCCAAAGCCAGACATCTTGGGGGTGATGTCAATCTCACTGGTGGGAACCAGAGATTGGAGGGAGAAGCTCTGCAAGATGGCTGTGAAGTAGAGGAAGAGCTCCATCCTGGCCATGGCCTCCCCCAGACACACACGTTTCCCTAGGGAGAGCCACCATTATCCACAGAACCAGCAATGGAGAAAAAAGAAACATGGAATATGGATCATTGAAACATGTACAAACAAATGAACCAAATCAAATAAATTTCATATATAGGCTAATCTCAATGGGGCTGGGGAGGCAGTTCTAAGATTCTAAGATTGTACTTGTCTGAAGGTCCAAAAGCAGGAGTGTGCCATAGCCAGTACTTACTGCCTCCAAGGAGCCTATGGTCAAATTCTCCCTATTAATCATTTACTCCTCAGAAATTTTTGTTGATTTAAGTTGTAGAAAGTGATGGAGAATGATTCAGATTAAACTTAAAAGTGTGTCATAGATGCATTTATTTTTTCAGAAAGCTAGTTGTGAAATACTTACCAGCACATCCCTGATTCCATGTATCTTAGAGCTATAAGACACCAAGATTCGAAGAGTCTAACCACTGAATATTGTGTTTTCTTACAACCCTAAAATTCTGTTGTTCCATGAGACAATGGAGAGTATCAGTGACCCTGAGTTCAAATCGCATCTATGATTCTTATTTCTTGCATGAGCTTGGCCAAGTCTCTTTTCTTCTCTGGGCCTCAGTTTCCTCATGTGTAGAATGAGGCTGTTGAACTCTGAGGATCCCTTAAACTCTAAGGTTGCGGTCTTGTGATTCTCTTCTAAGATTCTAACATCTATGGTTATGTCCCAGCCTTATAGCCCATGCTCTAATCCCAGACCCTGCAATGTCTCTGAGCAGGAAGAATGGAAAGAAGGGGGAGGTTTCTAAGAACCCACCAGAAGCAAATGGCACGAAGGCTTCGTTCTTCTTGAAGCGTCCCTGCTCATCAAGAAAATGCTTTGGTTCGAAGATTTCAGGTTTTGAGAAATACTTAGGATCTCGAAGAGCAGAGCCAATGAGAGGGAAGATATCAGTGCCCTGGAGGGAAGGTAGGTATGAGTGTAATGAGCAGAGCCAGCTCTAGGATAGAGGGGCCGGAGCTGGGCTGGGGAGCAGGAAAGCAGAGAAAAGGATTTGATGGGGGAGACACACCAGGAGGAGCCCCTTACCTTTGGTAGGATGTAACCTCGGAAGTGGGTGTCTCGTGTGACTGTGTGAGGGACACCCATGGGCACAATGTCTGTAATCCTCTGGATCTCATGGATGACTGCATCAGTGTATGGCATCTGCATCCGGTCCTCTGCCTTGGGGAATCTGTGTTGCCCAATGACTTGATCAATCTCCTCTTGGACCTTGGCTAGAAGGGTCAGAAATCTTGAGAATCTGACATTCAGGCTCAAAGGAGTCTCATATGAGAGATTATGTGACTTTGGGTAAGTCCCTTTCTTCTCTAGGCTTCTGTTGTGAACTATGGAGGTTGGTTGAGATATCTTCCCATTCTAAGTCATTGAACCTGCCAACCTTAAAATGAGAGAACCTTGGAATCATTGACTCTTAAAATAATGAACCTAGGGCTGAAAGGGACCTCAGAGGTGATCTAGTTAAATGCCCTTAGCTTACAGAGGAGGAAACTAAGGCCTATTATTATTTTCTAAGCTCATATAGATCAATGGCAGAGTCAGGATCTGAACCCAGGCCTTCCAAATCCCAAATCCAGTGCTCCTTTCTATAGTACCACACTGCTTCCAATAAGCAACAGCCTAGAGCTACATAGCGTAACAAAGCCATAAAAAATGACCTAGAAATCTCTTGGGATCATGGAATCTTAAAATCCTACTTCAGAATCCTAGAATCTGATTATCATAAAGCCTTTCAATCATGAGATCTTGGAGAAACAAAACTTTAGTTGCCTAGAATTCTAGAATTATGGGAATGATAGATTTGGATTTGAAGAATTATGGAATGTTTATAATGGTCAATAAGAGATGAAAAAATTTCCTCCCTTCACACGGGAGTGGTGGACTATGGGTATAGAACAGTGCATGTGCTGTAAGGCTCCATTAATGTGTTGTTCCATTTTGTCAAATCCTCTTTCTTATCCTTTGTTACAGAAGATAGTCCACATGGGAGGGAAGAAGGAAGTGAAGGTGATATGAATAAAAACAACCTCCCGTACCCACTAATTAATTCCCTGTGCCTCAGTTACCTCAACTGTAAAATCAGGGGGTTGGCCAAGTATGCACCTACCATCCCATGGCATCAATTTTAAAGATCATTTTTACAATAGCTTTCATTTATATAGCAATGTATAAATATCATCTACTTTTATCCTCACAATAACTCTGGGGGATAGTTGTTATTTCTGTTTTACAGATTAGGAAACAGGTAGGTTAAGTGACTTGCCCAGGGTCACACAGCTAGTGTATGAGGCTTGATTTGAATTTAGGTCTTTCTGACTCATTAATGCCAATACTCTATGCTACCAAGCTGCCTCTGTTTAATCTTTTTCGGCCTCTTCCAACTTTTTGTGACCCTTTTTGGGGGTTTTCTTAGCAACGATACTGGAATGGTTTGCCATTTCCTTCTCCAGCTCACTTTACAAATGAACAACTGAGGTAAACAGGGTGAAGTGACTTGCACAGGGTCACACAGCTAGTAAGTGTCTGAGGCCAGATTTAAACTCATGAAGATTCATCTTGCTGATTCCAAGCCCAGTCCTCTATGCACTATGGTGTCCTAGCTGCCTCTGTTGCCAACTCTAATTCCATTTTTATAAGACTGGCAGGAAAAGAGTTGGAAGGAGGGTTCAATTCATTTCCATTCAACAAGCATTTAAGTATTAAGCACATACTACCCTCCAGAACAGGGCTAAGCACAGGATTTAGGATTTGTTTGTTTTTTAAACCAGACCGTGATTTCATCAATCCTTATATTAATGCAGAGTAGGAAATTCCTTGTACCCAATACAGATCAGCACTTACCTAAAGCAGTAGGATGTAAGGATACAAAGGCAAAAAAAATGAAAGAAAGAAAAAAAAAGCCCCAACCCTACCTCAAAGAGCGTATGTTCTACTGAGAGATGCCACAGGTGAAGATATGGCAAATGCATGCTTTTTTTGAGGAGAGCAGATTAGATGGGACACCTGAGTTGAAATTGGGAGGAAAGAGAGCATGGCAGGACCAGGGCTGCTTGTGAGAAGGCAGCAAAGGCTGGAAATGGGGGAGCAGCAATCATGCTACTGAGTTATCGTCCTTGAGAATCAAGGAGGACCAAAATGACATCATTATGGAGAGGTGAATGTACACTGGGTCTGACTGTGGCTGATCAGACCAATACAAGCTCAGAAGACTACCACAGGTTGGGCACAATGAGGAACAAGAGAAGGAGTGATGTGTCCTCTATAAATTTGGAAAGGTAGGTCTAAATTGTGGCCTCTGAGGACTGACAGTGAGGTCTGCCTCTTGGTTCTGGGCAGAGGCTATGATCTATACGAGTACAGTGAAGAATAGGCTTTCACATAAAACCAGTACCTTTATTGGTTTCCTTGACCCTAATAATTACAAGATGAGTGTGGGAGTATGGTAAAGATGTTTCTTTAAAAGAGCATCAATAAAATATTTTAAATGTTATTTTTCAAGCATCTATTTTAACTATTATTTTGCTTTCTTTCCAAATCATACTATTCTAAAGAGTGGATTTAATACAACAAAAAAAATACTTATCGTGCTGTCTGACTCCATAGCTCTCCACACATGTTTTTGTCCTTTTCTTTCTTTCTTTCTTTCTTTATTTGGTCCAGAGTTTCAGATTTAGTTGGTATGGAGGACTGACTGTAGGGGAAACTTTCCCTCCCCACCTCCCTACCAGTGCAGAGGCCAAGTGTTCTGCAACTCTGTCTTGGGTACTTAGAGTTTAAAAGAGTTGTCTAGTGTTACACAGATATCATGTGCCAAAAGGCCTTGCCCCCAATTCTTCCTCACTACCAAAGTGAGCTTTCCATCCACTAACACCACACAGCCCATCATTGAACGGATAGGTGGATGGGTGGATACATAAAAAGATTGATAGATCAATAGATTGATGGATCAATAGATACATGGATGGATGGGTCAATGGATCAATGGATAGACATAAATGAATGGATGGATGATTAATGGTTAGGTGAATACATGAATGAGTGGATCGATGAATGGATGGGTAGATGAATTACACAGATAGATTAGCATAGATAGATAACAGATACATATACAGATAGATAGATAGATAGATAGATAAAGAGAAGATAAACACCTGAATTGTTGGAGTAGGAAGGTTTCGTGGTTTTTTTTTTTAGTGGAAGAAATATTGGATTACAAGCGATTATCTCCAAGGTCCCTTTTTAAGCCTGGCATGAGTGATTTTATGAGTAGCTTCCTCAGGGTCTTTCTCCCAGTGTCTCTCCCACCCCAATACTGTTGCTGTTACAATGTAAGCTCCTCGGAAGTAGGAATTGTTTCATTCTTTGTATTTATAACTCTAGCACCTGGCCCAAAGCCTGACACACTCAACTGTTTGTTGACTCCCTGATTGATTCAGGGGAACCAGAAGGTACATGGCCATCAGGGTCTCTCAGGGAATGAGGTTCTATTCAGGGCCAGACATGAGGGCAAAAACAATGGCGACCAGGAGGATGGTCAGGAAGAGGACTCACCTCCCACCTCTGGATGTTTCATGAGAAGCAGAAACCCATAGCGCAGTGTGGAGCTGACTGTTTCCGTCCCAGCAAAGAACAGGTTTAAAGTGGTGAGGACCAGGTTCTTAAGGTTGAATTCTGTCTGAGGATTGTCTTTTTCCTTGAGGTAGGGGGAGAGACACTGCACCTCAGAGTTCATGCTTTCCTCTGGTCTTCCACTGTAAGTCTCCTGTGCCTCCCCTCTCCCCATCCTTGGGTCTCAGGGGCTGGCCAGCTTGTCCTGGTAACAGGTATCTCTAGGAGTGGGACTTACGGAGATTGCTTAGGACTTACTGGAGAGGGGAGGGACTCGGCCATCTGGGGCTGGGAGGACTGAGGGGATGGAGAGGGCGTAGGAAGGGTGCTCCAGCCAGAGAATGGCAGAACTTGGCTCATGCAGGAAGTTTTCCTTTCTCTGGGAAGCCTGTCTTGACCCCCTTTAGTTCAAAAAAGATCACTGATCTAGCCTGAAAAGGACCCGAGGTTATGGGGTTCAATCCCCTCATTTTACAGATAAAGAAACTAAGGCTTTTAGAAATGCAATGACTTGCCCGAGATCATCTTGTCATAAGTAATGGAGAGTGGGACAGTGAAAAGATCTCTGGCTATGAAGCCAGAGGACCTGGGTTCAAAATCCTACCTCTGATAGTACCTGCATAACCCTTGGGCTCCTCGGTTTACTTCTCTAGGGGTCAGTCTCCTCATCCTCTGTCAGATGAGGGGGTTGGGACTTCTAGCTCTAGATTTATGAGCCAGGTCCTGATTCCAACTCCAGTGTGGTTTCTCCTCGAATTATCATATACCTGTATGTATTTGCACATTCTTCCTCCTCCCCACCTTGAGAGAATGGTAGGTGTTTCTTATCCATACTACTTTGTACATAGTAAGAGCTCAATAGGTGCTTGATGAATGGGAAGATTGCTGGCTTAGAGTTGGAAAGGACTTTGGTTCATCTAGTCTGATTCCTTCATTTTACAGATGAGGAAACTGAGGTCCAGGTTGAGGAAGGGATTTGCCTAGTATAGCACAGGTAGTAAGTGGAAGAATCAAGATTTAAATTCATGTCTGACAACTTTAGATCCCGAGGGAAATGACCAGGACACCAGAGGATTGGGGTGGGGGGGATGGGAGAGGGAGGCTTTGAAAGACAGCTTGAGTAGTATGGCTTGGATTCAATGGATCATAGAGAGAGAGAGAGCCACACTTGACTATATGGATAAGAATGTGGGGCTTGGGCAGTGGGAATAGGAGAGGGAGAGGCTGGGAGCACTCGGGGAAAAGTAGGGAGTATTGCAGGTGGCACCTGATGCATTTTCACAAGGAAGCAGTCTATGAAGTCCCGGGGGCTGTTGGGATCCAGGGAGGCCTCGTTGATCTTGACCCTGGATGCAACAAAGTCCTTCAGCTCTTCGATAAGGTTGTAAATTTTGTGGTGGCGGCCAGGCAGGTACTGCATGATCCCTGAGTACATGTCATAGAGCTGAGGGATTGGGAGAGGGATGGAAAGGAGAGCATGCCTCATTAGACTGGAGAAACAGCACATGAAGAAGGGGAAGTGATTGGAGGAGCCAAATGGGTAGGGATAGCTGAAGGTTAAGGAATTTCAAAGGGAAAAAGAAACACAAGTATTTCTTTTTCTCCAGGGAACTTTTGTTCTGTTGTGGGGAAAGGAAGCAGAGACAAAATGTGAGAGCATACCCCTCCACCACCAACACCATGTTTCCGTTTCTACTCCCTTCAGGAATTTATGGCTAAGATGATCACTAAGCACCAGGTTTGCAAAGCTCTTCCATTGGGTCTGCATAACAACTCCATGACCAAGGTGCTATTCAAATTACTATCTCTTGTTTACAGTGGAGGACACTGAGGCTCAGAAAGGTCAAATGACTTGCTCACAGTCACAAAGATAGCAATTGTAGGGAATTACCAGAGTATTACCAAATAACTCTCTCTGCTGGTATACACGTCCCTAGAGTTACTCGGAGGCGCTGATAAGTTGTGACTTATCCATGGGAACACAACTAGTATGCATGGTAGAAGCAGGATTTATACCTAATTCTCTCTGCCTCTCAGGAGGCTCCTTTATCTACTATGCCATGCTGTCCCTAACAGATAATAATGTCTATAAATAAATGTTAATCTAAAAAGGAATAAATCCTGGGCTTCCAGGATTCTGAGGTTTATACTGATTCCAAGATTCTATCACTTTAAAGTTCTGAGATTCTAGGTTCCATAAGTCTAAGCCTCCAGGCTTTGATGATTCTGAGATTCTATTATCTTGAGCCTGTACTTCTAAATCTCTAAGACTGTGATTCTAATATTTTAAAACTCTGGAGTCTAAATTTCATGTTTCTAAGGTTCCATGATGTTATGTTTCTCTGGTTCTCATATTCTAAGATTTATTAGGTTCTAATATTCTAAGGTTTTTATGCCAAGGTTCCAAGATTCTAAGGTTCTGTATAAAGTTCAAGAGGTTCTAATATGCTAAAATTCTAAGGGACTGTGGTTCTAATGTTCTAAGATTCCAATAAGTTAAGGTTCTATGATTCTAAGATTTGTGAGTATATTTTCTAACACTCTGGTATTCTAAAATTTGAAAATTTTAATAGAGTGTTCTGTGATTCTAAGGTTTTAATCTTCTAATACTCTATGTTTCTAGAGCTTAATGGGCTATGGCTCTAACATTCTGTGATTCTTTGCTTTTAAGGTACTTGTATCCTAAAGTTAAAAAGCCTAGTGCCCTAGAGTTCTAAGTTCCCAATATTTTGATTTCTTGGAGTCTAAGGTTCCATTTATAAGGTTCTAGTATTCCAAAATTCTGAGGCTCTATGGTTCTAATTTTCTAAGATTCTACTAGACTAAACTTTCATGATTCTAAGATTCTGTGAGTCTACATTTCTAACTTTCTTATATTCTACTGTGTGAAGGTTTTCATATAAGGTTCTGTGATTCTAAAGTTTCAAGTTTCCAACAGTCTTCGGCTCTTGAGCCTAAGGGCCTATTGTTCTAAGATTCCATGATTCTTTGTTTCTAAGGTACTAGTATTCTAAAATTAAAAGATTCTAAGTTCCCAGCATTCTAAGTTTCCAGATCTTATGGTTCTGTTTCCAATGTTCTAGTATTCTAAAATTAAGATATTCTAGTACTTTGGGGTTCTACGTTCCTGAGTAAATAATAAATTCTATGATTTTAGAGTAAAAGATTCTGTCATTCTGTTTCTCAGGTTCTTATAGTTTAAAATTTTAAAATTCTAGTATTCTAAGGTTCTATGACTATTGAATTCTATGCCTTGACAAGGTTAACTAACATTCCATGAGTCAATGCCTTTAGGATCCCATGAGTTGTTTTTTGTTTGGGTGCAAGGGGTTGGAGGATTGGAGGAAGCTGCCACCACCAACAGTACCTGGGCCCAGGGCGTGCTCATTTCAATGAAGCTACCATTGATCAGGTGCAGCAGATACAAGAACTGCTCGTCCTCATAGTCGAATCGGCTCCCAAACACCACAGAGCTGATGACGTTGGAGACGCTGCGGCTCAGGAAGAAGGTGGGATCAATGGGGACTCCTAGAAGAGAGATGGAGGGATGCAGGGATCGGACAGAGGGGCAGTGAAGGACATGGAGATGGAGATGTGGAAAGAAGAGCCCCATGTAGGCAGACTGGTAACTTATTTGGCATCAGACTCCGTTCTCTGAGTGACCTTAGACACTTCCTCTTTTCCACTCTCTCTCTCTCTCTGGGCCGTAGTTTCCTCCTCTGTAAAAAGGAGTTGGACACATGGGCTAAGATCTTAAGATCATAGAGCTAAAAGGGACCTTAGAGGTCACTTGCTGCAAGTACCTTCTCATTTTGCAAATGAGGAAACTGAGGCTAGGTTTGTATAGTGATTTATCCAAGGGCACTCAGTTATTAAATAGAAGAGGTGAGATTTGAACCAAGGTCTTATGGATCCTATGATTGCACAGCCAATAAACTTTGCATTTCCCATAATGTCATCCTCATTTGACAGATGAGGAAACTGAGGCCCACTAGCTAAGTTAAGTCATTTGACCCACATCACACAGACAATATGAGTGAAAGGCTGAATTTGAACCCAGGTTCTCTAACTCCAAAACCAGTGCATTTGCCAGGGCCCTTCCAGATCTGAGCCTGGACCAAGGGAGGGAGAGAAAGACCTTTAGGATCCCCCAAACCTCCTCCTTAATAAGCTCTGTTCTAAAGCTGCCTGAGCCTTTCATAAGCCCATCTCTCCCAATATCATCCCCCAACTCCACTTAGGCCTCTGATTCTCCTCATGGCCCCTCAATCTTAAGGCACCCTCCCCCACCTCCCTATTCTCCTGCCTCCATTTCTTCCAAAACCCCTGAGTAGCTCTTACCATTTGTTTTCCGCAATTCTTCAAGCAAGAAGCCAGCCTCTTCCTGAATGCGCTCCTCAATGCTGCGCTTCCCCATCCCAAAATCTCGAAGGATAGTTAGAGAGAAACGACGCAAGATCCGCCAGCGATCCCCATTGGCCATTGCCACACCTGCCAGTGCAAAAATGAGCACCTACTGTGTGTAGAGCAATAGGATGGAGTATCACAGGCAAGAAGGTCAGGGTGACAATAACAGCGCCAAGGAGTCATGGGATTTAGAGTTGGAAGGGACCAACATGTTCCAGTTCCCATTTTACAGAACCATAAATTGAGGCTCAGAGTGGTTACAAGGGCTGAGGGACGTGAGAGGACATTTAGCCCAGCCCTCTCTTTTGGTAGAAGTGGAAACTGAGGTACATAAGGAGGAAGGGACTTGCCCTAGGTTACACAGAGGGAGCAGCTGGACCAATCCTGGGACCCAAGCCTGCTATCTCCAAACCCAGAACTCTTTCCATGACAGGGTCTGGTCCCCACCTTACAGACTCATTATTAGATAGTTGAGGATTCAGCCTAGGACAAAGAGCAGCCTCCAGGATCCAAGGCAAAGAGCCTCAGTCTTGAAAACTTGCGGTTTCTTCTTGTTATTCAGTCATGCCCAATTCTTCATAATCCCTTTTGGAGGTGTTCTTGGCAAAGATACTGGAGTGGTTTCCCACTTCCTTCTCCATCTCATTTTACAGATGAAGAAGCTGAGGCAAACAGGATTCAGTGACTTGCTCAGGATCACACAGCTATTAGGTGTCTGAGGCCAGATTTCAACTCAGGAAGACAAGTTTTGCTGACTGTAGCCCTGGCACTCTATACCCTATGGTGCTTCAATGAAGGGACTGGAGTAATGGCCTCAACCTCAAATAACAATGGATCCCTGAACCCACATATTGACAAAAGACAATCCAGTCCGATCAAGGAGACAGCATGCAGACACATGGACAGCTGAGAGAGAGGCAGGATAAATTAGGGGCATCTCAGATGGAAGGCAGTAAGATTGAGGAGGACCAGAACAGGCTTCTTATGGAAGGTGGCACTTTCAGGGAAGTCAGGAGGCAGAGATGAGGAGGATGAGCATTTCAGGAAAGGGGGAAAGCTCATAAAAATGCCCAGAGTCATTTCGTTTTCTCCCCTTCTTAATGGGTGGGGGAGTAAATGGAGCAGGGAGCAAAATCAGGAACAGAAAATGAAATGTAATGGGGAAAAAACGGCCAGTGTTGGGAGATGGAGGATCTAAGGTCCTCCCCACTTCTAAGTCTTGCACTCCTATACTGTCCCCTCTCCACCAAAAGAGCCCCACTCAGCCCCCGTAAAGGAAGCTCTAATTCTACGGTGGTGGCCATTTTTCTCTTGGTTCTTGGGGGTATCAGAGAAAGGTTTCACTTTTTACTAAGCTACAGATTAATATGCAGGGAATTAAGAGTATCGTAACCACTTGACAGTCAGCATACTTTTCAGAAGTGGGATCTCTCACCATGACCCTGAAAGTTCCTGTCAACTGAAGCCAGCTCCCCCCGGCCACTGAACTCCTCTGCATGGTCGACCAGCGCCTCCTTCACTGCCTCATGGCCGCATAGCACGACTACTCTTCGAGGACCCATGTAGACAGTAAACACAGGCCCATACTTCTTACTGAGCTGAGGGGAAAAAAGTAGGAGGTGAGACAGGGAGGTCCCAGCCGTATTTCCCAGGCAGGGCCTCAGAGACAAGGTAGGACAGTACCAAAAGATGGCCCGGATGACAACCCAGTAGAGTGGAAAGATCCCTAGTCAAGAGATCTGAGTTTCATCCCGGGATCTCCTCTATTGGACTCTATTTCCCTAATGTAGGGAATGGACTAGATTATTTCTAAAGTCTCTTCCAGACCTTATGGTTTAAATGTAAATTAACCTTTATGATGTTAACATTCTGTAATTTACTCCATAGTGTTAAAGAATTTAGGATTCTGGTTCTAACATCCAGAGGTCCTGAGCATCTAAAATTCTAAAATTCTCCAACCCTGTGACTGCATGAAAGAAGGTGGGCAGACTCACCTCCAGGAAAGACTGAAATGTGGCATCAGTGCGGACCTGCAGCAGGTTGCCCAGGAAGGGTATGGGAGTGGGCCCCGGGGGTAGCTTGCCTGCTTTGTGCACGCGTTTCCAGGCAATGAGGATGGCAAGGCAGGGAACACAGAGAGCCAAAAAAAGTGTGATAACACCACCAAACTCCATGCTGCCTGGAGGAGGGGGTACCCAGCCTGCCGGGGGCCCCAGTTATATATTCATCAGGGCTCAGCCTTATCTGAAACCTGAATCTCCCTGGGATTAAGCTTTCCAAAGCCTGGTACCATGGATTACATAACTTGTGTCCCCTCCCTCAGGCATGAAAGAAAAGGTCACTGCTAGCTGGAGCAGCCAAGAAAACATCCTGGACAAGGGGGCTCTGGACTGGCTCTCTCAGCCCCTTCCCCCTCTGCATCCCATGACCCCTTCCTCCTTCTGGAGACCAGCATGATGGTCTGGCAAGGCGCTGGTTTGGGAGTTCAAGAACTGGTTTGAATGCACACTCTGCTCCCAACTCCCCGTGCGAACCTGGGCAAGTGACTTCACCTTCCTGTCCTCGGTTTCTCCATGTGTAAAATGAGAGCATGGAGTAGATGGCCATTGAGGTCCTTTCCAGCCATAAAGAGTTGTGCCCTCTCAACATAAAGGCTGCTCCGACCCTTTATTTCTCCAACTAAAGAAACCCAGAGTCAGAAAAAGGGCGGGATTTGTCCAGCTCACACAATGGGCTAGGAGCAGAGTTTAGGCTTGGGATCTTGATGCCTAGCCTAACCTAAAACCCTTCCTCTATGGAATGCTGTTTTGGCATCTGTAGTCAGGTAGAGTCATCTGGGGCAGCATTCCAGTGGGCTCTGCTGTCTGGCCCAGAATGACTTTGGCCCTGCAGCTCGAGCTCTGAGGCAGGCCCTCCCAGGAGCCCCAAAGGCCCAGTTGTAAGGCTCTTAGACAGTTACGGTGGCACACTGGACCTAGAGTCAGGAAGACACAAGTTCAAATCTGACTCCTAGAAGCTAGCTGTAGAACCTCAGGCCAGTCACTTAACCTGCGTGCCTCAGTTTCTTCATCCATAAAAAGGGGATGATAATAGCACCTCCTCCCTAGGGTAGTTGTGAGGAAGTGCTTTTTGAGCCATAAAGCACAACATAAATGCTAGTTATCATTACTGTTATATTGTTAGTATTATTGTTGTTATTATTATTATTATTAGTTCATGGGACCTGTTGCTGGAAGGAGCTTTGGAGCCCTTGGAGTCTGACTCCCCCATTCTAGAGATGAGTAAACAGACTCAGAGAGAAGGGACTTACTCAAGGCGAACAGGTAAAAAGTGGGAGGCAGCAGGGCACCATGGCTGCTGAGGTCTCTTCTCGCTCTGGACCTGTATTCCTAACAAGCAGGGCTGGGATTTGGACCAGGACCTCTTGGGACTTGACGCTGTACCCTTCCCACTGCCCTATAGATAAAGAGCTTCGCTTGAGGCATCTGGGTAAATAGAACACTGAGCCTGGAGTCAGGAAGACCTGAGTTCAAATCTGGCCTCAGACACTTACTACCCCTGTGATCCTGAGCAAGTCACTTAACTGCTACCTGCCTCAGTTTCCTCAACTGTAAAATGGGAATAATAATAATAATAGCATCTTCTCCCAGAGTTGTGAGGATGAAATGAGATTTGCAAACACTTGCCACAGTTCCCGGCATATAGTAGGCACTTGATAAATGTAGGGTTTTTTTTTTCCCTTTCCAACTTCCTTGAGTGTCCATGCTCTGGAGCTGAAAGGACCTTTTTAGGAAAGTCTAAGTTCAAAGGTCTCTCCTGCAGATGCTGAAAATGAGGCCCAGAGAAGGCCAGGGCCACAGAGCAAGTCAGACCCATAGCAAAACCTCATTCCCCCTGCATGGTGAGCCAAGACCCTGGGAAGAAGAGCTCTTGGGGGGGGTCTCAGAAGCAGAGATGCCTAGGGCAGGCCTGGAGAACCAAGAGAAATTGCCTATGGGCTGGGTTTAAGCTGCTTATTCTTTGTTTCAGAAGAATTCCACTCAGGTGGGGAGAGAGAAATGGAAATGGTATGCAACTCTGGGCATGGAAAGGGTAGCCTGCCCTTCTATGTTTTCTGTGAGAACCTGAGAAGCCAGTGGGATGGTGCTGCCCATGGCTCAAATGTCTTAGGATTAGCAGAAACCAGATCTCCCGGGAAACTCAGCAGCTGAGGGGGCCTGGGCCTCAAGGTCCAGAGGGACCAAGGCTTAAGGTGTTAGGGAAGGGGAGATAGCCAGTAGTACTAATCAGATCACTCAGAAGGCTTCATTTGGGTGCTGGGTTTTTCTCTCCTTGGCCCTCCTCCTTGACTCTCTGTGTCCTCCTTTGCCTCTCTTTTCTTGACTAGATTTTTCACCAGTCTCTGTGTATGTGACCACATATCTTTCTGTTTCCATCAATGTCTCTACCTCCCTCCCTCCCTCTCTTCCTCCCTCTTTCTGTTTCTCTCCCTCTCTATCTCTCTTTCCCCATCTCTTTCTTTGTCTCTCTCCCTTCCTTCTTCTTTCCCTGTCTCTGCATCTGCCTGTCTCCTATGGTCTCTGTTTCTCTCCCGAACTCCTGCCTTGGCCTCATGAGCAGAGTTGACTGTGTCTCTCCTGCTGAAGTACCTTGAGGACCTGCCCCGGAAGTAACTTCTACATTGGGACAGAGACTCAACAATGGCCCCCCATGCTCCCTCTGATCCAGCCCATCTGGCCCCCCTCTTGCCATCCCCAAACACATCAGCCTCCACTGTCTGGCCCTAGCCTCTCCCTCACCCTCCTTAACCCAAACCTGCCATTCCCTCCACCCCGTGATACCCACCTCCCTTTCCCGAGCAGCTGTCTCCCCCCACCGTCACCTCTGCTGCCTGTTCCTACTCCTAGGGCCTTCTCCTGATGAGGGCTTTTCCCACCTTGAAAAGCAAGCCCCACAATCAAGACTCCATGGGTAACGAAGCAGGGCAGGGGGTCATGGGGAAAGATGATGAGCAATACAGAGCAGAGCATGGGGCGATTCATTAGATTTGTGGTAATCCACCCCTGCAGACTGTACTGACAGAAGAATAGAATCCAGGCTGTGAGATCTGGCAAAACCTGGAGAGAGCATGGTGAGAAATTCCTAATGCTTGTGGAACTGAGCTAAATTGAGGTAAAGTGTGTCATCTACTCTGACTTCCCAGTCCTAGAGAGATGATTTGTGCAGGGACACACAGCTAGTTCAATGCTTTTCACAGTATTGGAACTTGAGCCCACATCTTCTGACTCCAAATACAGATGAGTCTGTGATGCCAGGCTGACTCCCTCTGTCCGTGTTTCTCTGAGGACCCTTCCTATCATTGGGGCATGAAACGGAGTTTGTAGTTCTCAGTCACTGTCCCTAAGCCAGTCTCCCGGGGCCTGATGTCCAAGTAGTCTGGAGGCTTGCAGGAGACCATTGAGAAGTTCTGCAGGATGGTGCTGAGAAAGATGAAGAGTTCTGATCGAGCAATACTCTCACCCAGACAGACGCATTTCCCTGTGGGTGGCAGAGAAGGGTAAATAAGAGAACCTTAATAACAACAGCAGCACCTAGTGTTCATCTAACACTTTGCTTCACCAAAAGACATAATGGGGCCCATGATGCCCCTTCTCCCAACCTGGGGACCTCATTCCATGAGACACGTGGGATAAGCAGGGATGGGGAGGACATGGGAGGCAGAGGAGAGATCCAAGCACTGTCTCTTCTCCCCTCTTCCACTCAGCCCTCACCCTCCCCAATCTTTTCTTTCTCCATTAACCACTTACACTGTAACCTCTGGAATTCCCTATTGTTAACAAACTCCTCCTTTAGAGTGCACTCCATTCTGATAACTGTCCTCTAGGCATCTCCAGGTCACTCTTCCTCCTTTCCAAGAGATTCAGTATCACCTTCCAACACCTTGTCTTCCATGTTTTTCTGTCTCTTCAATTTTCATAACTACTGTCTCAGGGCTACCTGAAGCACAAATGAGAAGATATGTGTAAAAACCACTGAGCACAGTGCCTAGCACAGTGTGGGTCATAAGGTGCCTGGCACAGTGTGGTCATAGGATTGATCACACCTTGGATCCTCCACCTGCCCCATGGCTCTACATCTGCCCCCGACTGAATTTGTCTTGGGTATCCAAGTTCCTAGTTATGACTGTTCTCCAAATGGCAGGATCGCAAGGCCCCTTCTTGTCACCTTCCTACATATCAATGTCTTTCCTAAAATGTGATGGCCAGAATTCAACACAATGATTTGGATAGGTTCTGACTAGGGTAGAAGACAGAAGGACAATCAACTGTCACAGCCTTGGACACTATCCCTCACTCCATGTAGCTTAAGATCCCATTTGTTTATTGGCTCACATGGTTGACTCATATAGCAGTTGTAGGTCCTCTTAAGATAAAGTTTGAGTTTATATTTTTGTATTGATTTTTTGATCCCATATATAAGATTTTACGTGTATCCTTGTTAAATTCATCGTCTTAGTTTTGGCCTTAGAGCCCACCAAAATCTTTTTTGGATTCTGATTCAGTCATCTAGTACGTTAGCTCACCCACACGGGTTTGTGTTGTGGGGATCTTTAATAAGAACGCCATTCATGCCTTTATGATTCTAGGTTAAACAGCATGGAGCTAAGCACAGATCCCTGGGGCACTCCACTGGAGACCTCCTACTACTGCATATCAAACCATTTAAGAGTACTTTGGGGATCTGACCATTCAACTAGCTCTGAATCCAGCTAACTGTGCCATCTTCTAGGCCACATATCACTATTTTGGTCACAAGAACATAAGATGAAAACTCCTATCCACCTCCTGAGAAAGAACTAGGAGTCTGAATGCCAATCATAGCATACTCTTTTACTCTTTTTATTTTTCTTGGATTGGTGTTTTTGTTTGTCTTTTCTTTAACAACTTAGCCAATATGGAAATGTGTCCTGTGTGACTGCACATATATAATCTATATCAAATCGCTTGCCTTCTCAAGGAGGAGGAAGGGTAAGGAGGGAAGGAAAGAATTTAGAATACAAACTTTTAAAAAAACAAATGTTAAAAATTGCTATTATGTGTAATTGGAAAAAAATAAAATATAAATATTTTCCAAAAAGAACATTATAAGAAACTTTGTCAAATGCATGGTTAAAATTCATTATCTAAACTGGGTTGGAAACATTCGGGAAGATGGCAGAGTAGGTCAGAAAATTCTAAGCTCTCCAGATTTCCTCCAGAAACAAGACAAGATAGCATTTCAGGGTGAACCTAGAGCAGCAAAAAATAAACAAACACAAAAACCCCAAGAGTTGGTACAGAACAGTGGTTCTCCTGGGACAACTGGAGAAGATCTGAAGAAAGATCTCAGGGTGCAGGTTCATTCTGAGTGAAATGTAAATGCACCCAGGCTATCTCAGCTGAAACAACAAACAACAAGTCCTAAGGACAGTTAGTTTTGGAGGTAGCCTCAGTCTCAGCCACAGGAATTCTCACCTCACAGACAGTGGAGGGGGGGGGCAGTCAGACAGGGGAAGATTGAAGGAACCTCTGCTGCCCATGGATGACGGCAGGCCCAGCTGTGCCTGGGGAAAAGGAACCAACACAGTGAGGACACTGCTGGCTGTGGGCACTTACAGGAGAGCGGAGTTCTTGGTTTTGGTTCCAAGCAGAGGGGAGAACTGATGGTTCTAGCCACTGTAGGGTCCTCAAGGAGCAAGAGCATTTCCAGCATAGTGTGCCAGGGGGTCTTAGCTGTGGCTTGGAGGAGGAAAGTGCAGAGGTTGGGCCCAAGACAAAGGTCAAAAAATAACAGAAGGACCTGAGGCCAAAGGAGCCATCCACCACACCCCAGGACTAGAGGTGATTATCATAACAAGCTGCTAAAATTTTTTAAACAAATATTTAAACAGAACAAAAATGAGTAAAGAAAAGAGAAAGAATCAAACCATAGACAGTTACTATGGGAAGAGAGAAGACCCAGGTTTGTCCTCAGAGGAGGATACTGAAGCCAGAAAAAGTTTCTCTTATCTCAAAGAGGAACATAAAATGGTCACTTGCCCCAAAAGAATTCTTAGAAAAGCTCAAAAAAGACTTTAAAAATCAAATAAGAGGTTGAAGAAAAAAATGTTTTAACTGAGAACAATCCAAGAAAATCAAGAGTATGAAAAGAAAGTCAACCAACTGGAAAAGGAGATCCAGAAATCTTAAGGAAGAAAACAACTCCTTCAAAACTAGAATTGGGCAAGGGGAAGCCAATGATGTTACAAGAGATCAAGAAATAATAGAAAACAAAAAAAAAGAATGAAAAAATAGAAAATAATGTGAAATGTAAAAACCAACCGATCTGCAGAACAGATCAAGAAGGGAAAACATAATAACAATCAGACTACCTGCAAGCTATGATCAAAAAAAGAATCTCGATACAATAATACAAGAAATAATTTTAAAATTGCCCTGAAGTTTTAGAACAAGAGGGGAAAGTAGAAATAGAATAAAATCCACCAATCGCTACCTGAAAGAGATCCCAGGATAAAACCTAGAGGATATCACAGCTAAATTTGGGACCCCCAAATTAAGGAGAAAATAGTATTAAGGAGAAACCAGAAAAAAAATTCCAATATCACAGAGCCACAGTTAGAATTACATAAGATCTAGCAGCAGCTACATTAAAAGACTGCAGGTCTTGGAACACTATAAATTGAAGAGCAAAAGAACTGGGGTTGTGGCCAAAAATATCATACCCAGCAAAGTTAGGTATAATCCTGAATGGAAAAATGGACATTCAATGAATTGATAGATTTTCAGGATTTTGTCTCAAAAAGATCAAACTGAATAGAATATTTGGCATGCAAGAGCCAGGAGAAATACAAGATAAACACCAAAGACCAATTACAAAGGAATCAATAAGGACAAATTATGTGCTTTTTATACGTGGAAATGTGAGCTGTATGCGTAAAATCGTCATTAGTAATTGCCTAGTTGGGAAGTAAGATTGGGGTAGGGCTGAGTATGATGTGAATCTAAAAAAGGAAAATTATGCAGAAAAGGTAAAAAGAATAATTTTCTCATGCAAATGAGGCACAGGAGGAAGAATGGATACAAAGGAATCAGATGGGGGAGGAAGGCTCGTAGTGCTGGAACCCTACTCACATCATGTCTGGGTTAAACAGAGAACAACATACACATTTAGAAGGGTATAATTTATAAAGAAATAAGAGGATAATGTAACAGGATGGGGGGGGCAAGTATAGAAGGGTGTTTAGGCTAACATGAATAGATTAAAGAGGGAACAACATATATGTGTGTATATGTATGTGGGTGTATGTATGTAGGTATGTATGTATAAACAACATAAGTGCTTATGTATGTGTGTATGTATCTATTTATAAATCCAGAAAGAAGCAATAGGGCAAGGGGATAGGGTGGAGGGAGAGGATGAGGGATGGATTCTTGGAGGGGGGAAGGTTAAGGAAGAGGAGGGCAAGGTAGGGGTAGAAGTAAAGCAGAGGAGTGAGGAGGGATAGGAATAGGGTAGGAATGATAGTGAGGAAAAACAGGAAGAAGGAATGTATGTAACACGTAATTATAGATGAGAATGTGAGTAGGATGAATTTGCCCATAAAATGGAAAGAGATAGCAGATCAAAAATTTGAATTCAAAAATATGTTGCTTTCAGGAAATGCTATAAAAATGAGACCTTAAATTATAAGGTGAAAGCATTGTTGAAGCATAAAATAGATACTTTTGAATATTTTAAATGAAAATTTTCTTGTATAAGTAAAGCCTATGCAGCCAAGAATAGAAGAAATACAGAAAATTAGGGGGGAACTTTCACACACAATCTCTCAGATAGAATGTGATGGGGCTGGAATATTGCTATGGTGTAGGAAATGATGAGTTGGTTGATTTAGAAAAACATGGGAAGACTTGGACTTATGAAGGAAGATGCTATCCACCTTCAGAGAAACAGATGCCAAGTAGAAATAAGCATGGTACGGTCTTACACATGTGTATAAGTGTATCCGTGTATATATGTGTATGTTTATAGATATCTATGTATATGTATATATGCTTATGTGTTTATGTATGTGTGTGTATCCATTCTTTAACCGTAGATTTGTGGAGTGGGGGAAGAGAATAAAAAGTGAACAACAGAGAACAAAAGAAAACAAAAGGAAACCAAAAAAGTTGGATGGCTTTGTAGTATTTATTGTATAGGTTTCCTTGAAATGGAAGTTTAGTGTTCTATATTGAATTCTCTCTTATGTTCTGTGACATACATGGCTAGTAAGCCAGGAAGACTTGAATTCGACTCCCGTCTCTGACTTATACTGGCTGTGTGAACTTGGGCAAGTCATTTAACTTCTCAAAGCTGTTGCCAAGTCTCTCAGACCCTCAGTTTCCAAGAAGGTGGCTGACTTGGAGTGGTAGAAGGAGTTTCCTCACTGATGAGTCCCCTAGACTCATGAAATCCTAGGTCTAATTCCTGCCACTATCCCAAAGTGATACAGTTTTTTTCTTTTTCCTTCCTTAATTTGTGTTTAAGTTTAAAATAAAATTTAAAACTAAAGAAAAGAGAAATGCTGGAAAAAAATCTGGTATGTCTACAAAAAAATAATGTGGGTCAATAGCCTTTCCCTGATCTAGTCTAGTAACCTTTTCAAAAGGGGAAATGAAGTCAATCTGACATAAGGTCTCTTTCAGGAAGAAGTTGTGGCTGGCTCCTTGTGGTCATGATGCCTTTTCCCAGATTCACTAACCATCTCATTACAAAATTTTGCCAAGAATAGAAGTCATGTTCAATGGCTTATAATTCAAAGACTCCATTTCCTTCCTTTTGTTTTGGAAAACCCAGGAGACCCCTGCCCTTCTCCCATTCTTCACAGTCTTTCAGCGCTCACTCACAGTGGCCCAGCAAGTGTATCTGACAATTCTTTCAGTCTCCTGAGATGAAGATGAAATGGGCCTAGCCACCTCTAGTGTCGTCCCTGAGTCCTCATTTTCACCCCACACATCCAACCCATTGCTTAATCTTGTTCTCAATCTCACATCTATCAGAATAGGTCTCCTTTCTTCTCACCCAGCTGCCACCCTAGTTCAGGTCCTCATCACCTCTTAGCTGGACCATTACAATAGCCTCCTAACTAGTCTCCCTGCCTCAAGTCTCTCCCACCTCCAATTCATCTTCCACTCAGTTGCCAAGGTGATTTTTCTAAAGCATGGGTCTAGCCATGTCACCCCTCTGTTCAGTGAGTTCTGTTGTTCAGTCTTTTCTATCATATCTGACCCCCTATGACCCCATTTGGGGTTTTTCTTGGAAAGAGATCAGAGTGGTTTGTCATTTCCTTCTCTAGCTCATTTTACAGATGAAGAAACTGAGGCAAACAGGGTGAAATGACTTGCCCAGGGTCACACAACTAGTAATTGTCTGAGGCCAGATTTGAACTCAGGAAGATGAGGTACTCTAATCCACTGTGGCACCACACAGCTGCCCCTCCATGAGTTCTAATTGCTCCCTATTGCTCCAGGATCAAATATGAAGTCTTTAAAATACGAAGCATGTAAGGCTCTTCCTGAGCTGGCCCATTCCTTCTCACCCAGTCTTCCTTCATTTATTCACTCTGTAGTTCAATGAAATTGGCTTACTTGTACCTCCTCAAACATCTTGACCTTTGTTCTGCCACTGGACTTCGCTGATGACTTTGCACAGCTCTGCCTCACTTAAATCCAGTTCATACACAAGTCAAGATATCATCCTGTGATGTCATTGGTCCTGTTCAAGAATGAAGGATCGACAAGAACACCTCCTCAACTCTACACACCTTTGCACTGGCTGTCCTCCATACCTGGAATGCTCTATCCTCTCACTTCTACCTCTTCCCTCAAGAGTTAGTAAGCCCTGGGGCAGCTAGGTGGTGAGGTGGATAGAGCTCTGGCCTTGAAGTCAGGAGGACATGAACTCAAATCCACTCTCAGACACATGACATTTACTAGCTGTGTGACCCTGGGCAAGTCACTTAACCCCAACTGCCTCACCAAAAAAAAAAAAAAGAGTTACTAAGCGCAAAGTGTACCCACCCACATCCCAGGTGCTAAAGCCTTTTCCTTTCAGATTATTTTTATTTATTCTTTATAGATCTTGGTCATACCTAGTTATTTACATGTTGTCTCCCGCCCCCATTAGAATGTGAGCTCCTCAAGGATAAGGACTGTGGTTTTTTACCTTTCTTTGTAGCCCCATCCCTTAGCCTATTGCCTGGCATACAGTAAGAGCTTAGTAAATGCTTATTGATGAACTGACTAATTCAGACTCGAGCTGTGGACCAGAAATGAAAACCCCATGGTAGAGGTTGATCAGGGGAATTCCTTGATTAACAAGATGAGTCTTCAGAGTACTGAGCCCCAGCCTCCTAGAAAGAAGATGGGTTTCCTGGACAACTACCAGGCTCAGAGTTGGCTATCTAGCAACCCAGTCATGGGTGCAGGATCCAGTCTTCCAGAGAGATGAGCTCCTTGGCAGCTCTAGCTTCTCAGTAAGAGGAGTTAGCTTCTTCCTTCTCCATAACATTGGAAGGAACCATATTTCAGTCCTCCTCTCTCTAAGGGGATGGCACTTCCAGGAACTCCCTATTCCTATTTCTAGAGGGCTAGATCCTGGAACTCCCAGGGTTGTGATTGCTAAAAACAACCACCTTGGGGCTGTGGCTGCCCAGCAAATTGCACACCACCATCCATCCAGGATATTGGGACTGACTCGTCCTCTGTTCTGCTTGGCCTCAGAAGGTAGAATTAGGTGTAACTTGTAGAAGTTGGTTGAGGTTAAATGTCAAGAAGAACTTCTTCATCATCTTCATCATCATCATCATCATCATTAGCAACATCATCATCATCATTGCTATCCCAAATTGGAAGCAGCAGAATGGGTGAGGTACATAAAAATCTGCTCTCTAAGTCAGGAAGACTTGAATTTGACTCCTGTCTCTGACCTATTCCGGCTGTGTGACCTCAGGCAAGTCATTTCACTTTTCAAAGCTGTAGGCAGCTCTCTCAGACCCTAAGTTTCCAAGAAGGTGGCTGACCTCGATTGGTAGAAGGGGTTCCCTCACTGATGAACCCTCTAGGATAATGAAATCCTAGGTCCAGTTCCTGTCACTATCCCAAAGTGAAGGAGGATGCCTCAGTAGAGACTGTGTTTCCCCCTCACTGTAGGTCCCCAAGCAGAGTATGGTCACTTGTAAGGAATGAGGCAGTGGAAAGTCCTTTTGACTGTATGAGTTCCAACCAGATGGCTGCTGAGGTCGTTTCCAACCCTGAAATCCTATGATTCTTTGAATTCTCCTGCTAAGATGTTAAGCCACTGTCCCTCTAAGGCCAGGAAGCTGAAATTCAAAAATCTTCTCTCTGGCCACCATAGATGAAAGTACCTTGAGCTCCAACGAATCTCTGTCCCAATGCAATCATCTAACTTCAAAGGTGCTGGTGGAAGTGAGGGCACTGCCCCTCTCCCATGAACCCAGATCTGCTCTTTGCTTTACAACTCTCTGTCTCATCCTCCACAAAGAGGTACAGACCAAAGAGCCCAAAGGTGCAGTTCCCCTTGAATGGTGACCCAGTACGAAGAGGTAGTTCTGATCCCCAACAGATGAGCCATTTAAATCACCCTGGAGGACCAGGAGCTACTCTCAATACCCCCTCAAGGTATTAATGGACACTGACCTCCCTCCACAGAGAGAAGTAAGTAAAGTCCTAAAGAAAGGCCCATCCCAGGCAGAGTAGATCAAGAGCCCACCTTACAATCAGGAAGATCTGGGTTCAAGTCCTTGACTGTGTAAACCTACACGAGTCCCTTAATCTCTCCATGCCCTAGGCAGCTCTCTTAGACTATAAACTGCAGGGCAGGTAGTATTCTATGCTGGGACAGGGTGTTCCTTGGGAACTCCCTACCAAAGGGAGAAACCACAACCAAACCCGCCCTGAAAGCTACCCAAGTTTCTTGAGAATTGGGAATAGTTTGTTTGTTGTATTTATGACCCGGCTTCTAACCAAGCCTGGAGCATTTTGGGAGCTGTCATGTATGCAAAAGAAAAGTCCTCTTGAAGAAAATGCTGTCTTCACCTGACTCTGATCACTTGCATAAGGAATGTGCTGGGTTGGTCTGGGTTGATCCAAAGCCATATATATATATATATATCTGTGGAAAGTGCAGACTTCTCAATCTGCCCTCGATTTCTAGCTTGCCTCCCCTAAGACTTCAACCTTTCCCTGTGCCCTAGGGACTTTCTGCATGATAGAGGTCAGGTCACCTCTCTTGGTATGAGCTTTCCCTACAAGTTTGCAGCTTCCAAAGTCTGTTTCTGTGTGTCTCTTCCAAAGAATGCATGGCAGCACACCTGTTTCTCTCTCCCAAAGTTGTAGCATCATTCCCACCCATTATGTAGGTGTCCATTGTCACAATTTAGCATTCTCTCCACCATTGAGAGTCAAATCTCCTTCCACATATGCAGCAGCATGCAGAATGCCTGTTACAGTTGAGAGCCCGGTTACATCACTGTATCCTCAGTGCCTAACACAATACGTGACACATATGTAGTAGGTTTTTGATGAATGCTAGTTAATCCATTGACTGAGTAGGGAACTCCCCTGATCAATTCCATACACCCTTCTCAGGAATCATCTTCTAAATCAGCTGCCCTTTTTCACAAACAACCCTTTTTCTTGGGAAAGTCCTTTCCCTCCAATCAGCAATAATGATGAAAATACTATCTATCCCTTCAGAGATCTTTGGTTTCTCACCTAACACTCTGTATTCCTTAGCAGTGGTTTCTAGATTCCATCTGGCAATATCATTTGGGCCACAGGTGTCACTGGCATAGTCATCAAATTTGACAAATGTCCGAAGGTTCCCTGCCAGGGTCTAGACACATGTCCATGGATGGCAGCAGTGATCTCTTTTCTTGACCAGCTTCTCCCTCTGTCCTCCTCAGCTGGGAAGTCACCACCTGCCACATTGTGTCTGACCTCTCACTTGACAAGCACAGGGATATCCAAGTCATTCCTTGAAGGACCAAGGCTTTCCTCCCAGAGCATCTAGATCCTCCTCTACAGGAAGGGTCACCTCTCCGTTCCCTAGCTCCAAGAGTTCTGTGTTCCTTCCCTTTCTGCTCTATGCCTATCCTTCTGCTCACCAACCTATCATAGTTAAGATGTCCCCTACGTCTTCTGACATTTTTCATTTTTGTTGTTTTCACCCCAAAACCCTGTTCCATTTCTAATAAGATCATAGATTTAGAAATGGGAGATAACTTAGAGGTTACCAAGTGCAACACTATTATTTTACAGAGAAGAAAACTGAGGTCCAGAATGAGGAAGGAACTGGTTCAAGACCACCTAGTTGGTGGAGGGAGAAGGCATTAAATTGGAAGCTGGGACTCAATCGTAGGTCTTCTCCAGACCTCTAACCACTAAATCACACTGCCCCTCAGGGCATAGGAGTAGCTGTCCAAGAGGTAATAAAAGCAAAGGTTAAGTTGTCACCTCACCCACCCACATCCCCAATGAGCCCAGCTTCCAAAATGGAGCAAAGACCCAATTGCTTTCCCTGGTATGGGAAAAGAACCCTGGATTTGGAGTCATAGGAACAAGGCTTGGGTTTGGCCCATGCCAATAATTCATTGAATCACCTTAGTGAGTTCCCTTCCCTTCTCTTCTCTTACTTCATTGGCAAAATGGGAATGATATTTGCACTGCCCACCTCGTAAGGCCAGTTGTGGCAAAAACCTTTTGCAAACCTCCAGGTGCCAGAGAAAAGGGATTTATTATGTAGATTATTATCCTACACTAAATAAAGGAGATAGCAACCCCTCCCCTCTTTGTGGAAGTTGGGAGAGGGCCTAAAGATTGGATGGCGGTAGAGACGGGGGGGGGGCCGCAGATAATGTTGGGCTCAGTTGACACACTGCTTAATTTTACTGGAAAGTTTTTGTTCTTCTTTATTGTTTGTTTCAATAAGGATTAGCTTTCTGGTAGATGGCGTAGGAGGAATATTTTTTGAAATTAAGGAAGTACAAAAATGAAAGCTGTCAATAAATTTTTAAAGGAAAATAGTTTGTTTCTTTTAATAAAGAGAGAACTCTTAATGGGGAAAAAAGTCCACCATTTTTAGTATTACTTAGGAAAACCCAGATTAGAAAAGGAGAGATCCACTTCTGTTTGATGCAGATATCTCTTTGGGGGAAAACTGCCTATTTTTCTGTTACAACACTCCTCTACTTCTCTTTCTCTATAACTTGGTATCCAGCCAGGCAAGGCATCATTGCAAGGCTCTAAGCTGGCATTCTGTTTAATCAACCTATACCTTGTTTGATGGTTGGCACCCATCCTGATATAAGGTTCCATAACTGACAAGTACAGGCAGAGTTGTAGCCTGCCTCTCTCTCTCTCTCTCTTTCTCTCTCTCTCTCTCTCTCTCTCTCTCTCTCTCTCTCTCTCTCTCTCTCTCTCCCTTTCTCCCTCTTTCTCTCCCCTCTCTTCCCCTTCCTCCCTCTCTCTCTCTCTCTCTCTCTCTCTCTCTCTCTCTCTCTCTCTCTCTCTCTCTCTCTCCACCTCTGTGTGTGTGTGTCTCACTGACATGTACTTACCCAAGGAGAAAGGGATGAAGGCTTCATTCTTTTTCAGAGCTCCTTGGGTATCCAAGAAGTGGTTGGGGTCAAAGATACGTGGCTCCTGAAAATGATGAGGATCTTTCAGACTGGAGCTCAGGAAAGGAACACATCAGTACCCTGGTGTGAATGTGAGGGAGAAGGGCTCAAAGTAGGTAGCAACGTAGCTCCCCTTACTTCTGGGGAAATTCTAGGATTTCTAACACTGGAAGGGAGAAGCATAGTGTGCCCACATCAGGGGTGCTGCAAGCATTGACTTTGGGCACTCACCACTCCAAAGACTCGAGGACCCCAAATGACTTTACCTTGGGAAGTAAGTAGCCTCGGAAGGAGGTATTCTCAGTCACCATGTGAGGTATATGCAGAGGGAGGAGGTCACTGAATCTCTGGATTTCATGGATGACAGCATCAGTGTAGGGCATTTTGGCTCGATCCTGGAGTTCTGAGAACGGTTCTTCCCTATTACCCGATCAACCTCTTCCTGGACTTTCTCTGGGGCAGAGGAAGGGACATGTAAACCCAATTCACAGAAGGGCCCCAGAGCGAAAGTGGAGAACACGCAGATTAGTGGGTGCCACTGCTTTATCAAGCAGTCTGGTGGCATTCAAAATAAGGCAAAAGAACTCTGACATGGGCAGTTAGGTGGCATTGTGAATTGAGTGCCAGGCCTGAAGTCAGGAAGATTCAGTTTCATGAAATCAAATCTAGCCTCAGATATTAGCTGTGTGACCCTGGGCAGGTCACTTGACCCTGTTTGCCTCAGTTTCCTCATCTATAAAATGAGCTGGAAAAGGAAATGGCAAACCATTCCAGTACTTCTGCCAAGAAAATCCCTTTCAGAGATTTGGTGTGTAGCATTGCTTTTGCTCATCCAGGTCAGAACACTCACAAACACCGACTGATCTGATGAAAATAATGGGGAAATTCAGAAGCTGCTAAATGAAAACATGAGAACTCCCCAGGGTTTTCCAGCAGGATAGTTCATTTGAACTGCCTCAGGAAGATTCTGATGATCACCTGGCAGGATAAGATGCCAGTCACTTAGGTACTTCCTCAAACCAAACTGTCAAGCATTCAACTATACTGCATAAAGCTCAGATCTAATGGGCTGGCCACATTGTTCAAATGCCAAATGTATGCTTGCTAAAAGGACTATGTTACAGAGTACTCACATGGGGCAAGAGCTGACATGGTGGTCAGAAAAAGTGGTACAAGGACACTCTCAAGGTCTCTCTTAAGAACTTTGGAATTGATTGGGTGACATGGCAGACACTGGCACAGGACCACCTAGCATAGTGTGCCCTCATCAGAGAAGGTGCTGTGCTCTATGAGCAAAGCAGAATTGAAGTAGCTCAGAAGAAATTTGAGATACGCAAATTTAGAGAATCCACTCCAAATGTTCACATAGACTGTTTGTGCTTGGCCTGTGGTAGAGCATTCCAAGCTCGTATTGGTCTGACCACCAATCAGACACTCTGTAACTTGACTCTAACATAGTGATGTCATTTGGTCCTCCTCAACAAAGGACAACCAAGTAATAAAACCCCAAACATAGTCATGGAGTGTCAGACAGGACTGAAAAACGACTTACTACAACAACTCTGACCACTTCCACAATGGAGCCCATTCAGGAAAAGTTAACCTGGAATCTCTAAGAGGCACTCACATTTGACTTGCCTAAGAAAGTCTGGGATAATGGAAGAGACCAACCGTTGATGTGCCTCTTACCTGCAAAGTGCTCATGAGTTGAATAAAGAATAACCAAGGTTTCCTTAAACTTTTAAGAAGCCATTTGGAAAGCCAACTAGAAGGTCATTTAAGTCCTCATTTCCCAAGTATTTATGAAACCCTTACTGTAGGAGAAGCCCCTTAATTCCCTGCTTTGTTTCCAAGATAAAAAAAAAATCACAGGACTTGGATGAAATGGGAGTTATTAACTCAATTCCTCCTGGTGAAATAAAGAGTCCTTCCCAGGCCTTATCACTTCTCTGACACTGCCTCTTAATTTCCTCTAGACCTTACCACCTGCGCTGCCACCACTTTCTAAGGTGCTCTAAGTCTTACCAACTTCCAGACCTCTGAAATTGTCACCTGCCTTACTCTTGCTCCTCATCTCCAACTCCTAGCTTCCTTGGCTTGCTTCAAGTCTCAACTAAAATTCCATCTTCTGAAAGAAACTTTCCTGATCCCCTTTAATGCTGGTACTTCCCTTCTGTTGATTACCCTCAATGAATCCAGTGTATATAGTTTGTACAGAATTAATTGAAGTTATATGGATTTTTCCCTATTCGACTGACAACTTCCTGAGGACAGAAGTGTTTTCTTTATAATCCCAGTACAGTGCCTGGCACATAGCAAGTGTTTAATCAATGTGTTTTCATCTGACTTACCTACCAGTGTAACTTAAGAACCCTTGGACCACTGCCCCTTAGGACTTCTGGGTGTTTCCATCTGCCCTGTGGATGAACTTTCTTTATTGTGTTATTTCCCCAGTAAGAGTATGAGTTCTTACCGGCAGGAACTGTCTCTATCTTTTGTTTGACTCCCTGGCGCTTAGAACAGTGGTTGGCATATACCAAGTGTCTATTAGATGCTTTTTCATTCATTCATTCATTGATTCATTATTACAAGTCTGAAAAGAGTATTTCTTCAGAGTCAGAATGTGAGGTAGGAAACCAGTGTAGGGATAAGGGGACAATTCTCTGAATGAGGAAGTGGAAAGAATAGCATTTCAAAGGGATTTGTTTCTCAGGCTGGTCTTACCTAATGTTTGGGTAAATTATCTAGAGGGGGAAGGCCACCTCTGTTTCTTGCTGTCTCAAGGTATCCACCTTCTGGAATCTTCTTTTTTCACTGTCTCTTTCATGATTATCATTATTAGTGATGGTGATAATGATAATAGTTACCATTCATATAGCACCTACTACTTGCCTGGCACTTTGCAGAGCACTTTATCTAATTCATCTCATTTGATCCTCACAACAACCCTGGGAGATAGGGGTTATTTTTATCCCCATTTTACAGTTGAGAGTAAACTGAGGCAGGCAGAGGTTAAATGACTTACCCAAGGTCCCATAGTTAGTTAAGTGTCTGAGGCCTGATTTGAACTCGGGTCTTCCTCACTCTATCCACTGCACCACTTAGCTGTCTCTCTTGAGGCCAGACATGTTCAAGATATGGGTCTGATTCTCAGGACGTTCCCAGAAACTGCTTGAAGCGGCTTAGCTTAAATGTGGACAAAGTTTGAGAGCTTCACTGAGCATCATAACTGGAAGGTGCCTTGGAAGACCATCCAAGTTTCCCTTGACATTTTTTGACTTGGCAGGAGCCTCTGTGGCCATCTGGACCAATTTACACTCTGAAAGAAGAATTCTCACTACAACACACCCAGCAAGTGGTCAGCACCAGCCTGGAGGCCCCTAGCCAGGGGGTTGCCCACCCAGCTTCCCGAACCAGCCATTTGCTTCTACTTTGAAACAGCTCTCACAGTTAAGAAACTTCCTTGTCTCAAGTTGGCCACTTTGTCATTTCCCCCCATTGCCCCTGACTCTGCTTCCTGGAGGCAAGTAGAAAGCTACTTCTTCCTCCACAGGACTGTCCTTCAGATACTAGCAAGATGCTATCACCTCCTGGCCCCACCTCCTATCCCCAAAGTCTTCTCTTCTCCAGGTTAAGCATACATAGTTTCTTAAATTGCTATTCGTATGACAAGGACTCAAGGCCTTCCAACACCATGGTTGCCCTCCTCCAGATACTGTCCAGCTTATCAGCACCTTTCCTAAATCGTGATGTCCAGAACCATACAGAATGTTCTAGTTATGTTCTGATGAGGGTGGAGTACAAGGTTAGCAGAACTAGTACCTCCTTGTTCCTGGAAACTATGTCCCTCCTTATGGAGTCCAAGGTCCCTTTTCTGGCTGGTACAGCCAATGGCTGATGCATATTGAGCAAGTAGCCTACTAAAACCTTCAGATCTTTTCTAAGCTATTGTCTAACTGTGACTCCCCACCTTATACCTGAGTTCTTTTTTTAACAAGATGTAAAACTTTAATTTAATCTAATTCCTAATAGATTCATTCTACTAGATTCAGTCCAATGTTCTAGTTTGTCCAGGTCTTTTCTGGATCCTATGCTATTTTCTACATGGGAAAACTGAGTCCCAGAGAAGGGAAGGACTTGCCTAAGGTCCCCTATAAAGCCAGAGGTAACACAAGCACCACAATGTTAGCCTCTGGGCTCTCAGTACTCTCACCTTCAGGAGCCCCAGGGATGCCCTCCCAAAATGCCTGCTCACCTGCCACCCAGGGATATTTGAGAAGCAGGAGGCAGCCATAGTGCAGAGTGGTGCTGGTTGTCTCAGTGCCGGCAAAGAACAAATTCAGGACGGTAAAGATGAGGGACTTATGATCAAACTCAGAACCTGGGACCTCCTTCTCCTAGGGTGGTTGACAACAAATACAGAAGGAGGGGACACAGAGAGCCAGCAGAATCCTTCCATGCATCTCACTGCCTCTTCTTTATGGGGCCCATCTCACGGACTGATTCTTCCTGTCTGAACTGATCTCTGTCCTTTTCTATCTCCATTTTGTCAGCCCGTATGTGCATTAGTGTTTCCCTTCCCATATCTCCCTCTCCTTGTCTCTTAGCATCACCCTTTTCTCTCTGTCTTGGTTTTTCTTCCTCCTCACCCCTGTCTCTCTATCCCTCCCCTTCAGCCTCTCCCTTCCCGTTGTCCCTCTCCCCATGCCCCTCTATCTCTCCATCTTTCCTGGGTTTCTCTGTGTCTCTTCCTGCCTCCTGTCTCTGTGCGCACACACACACACACACACACACACACACACACAACACACACAACCCCCCCCCCCACACCCATCACATTCCTTTTCTGTGAGTCTCACCAGTTCCTGTGTGTTGAGGGAGGGGAAGGAAGGGAGACTTACTTTCTCTATGCAGAGCAGGAAATTGTTGACAAAGTCTTGCAGGACCCTGGGGTCCAGGCTCTCTTGGTGCTTCTCAACATTGCTAGCAATAAAGTCTTTGGTGTTGCTGAGCAATTTTCAACACTCGGCGATGGGGCCCAGGAAAACACTTCAGCAAGCATGGGAAGTGTTCAGACAACTGGGGAGAAAGGACAAGGGGTAGGGCTCAGGCCTGGCTGACCCCAGCCCCAGCAGGTTCTGCATCTCTCAGCACACTTCACTGGAATTGATCCAAATGCCCTCCTTCCCACCGTGACCTTCCCTTACCCTCAGCCCCAACCTGCCCCTTCCAAACACCATAGCTCTATGTCCCCATGCCCCGTCCTTTTGTCCATCCTCCCTTTTCTTCCTTCTGGATTTTGTCTACATGACTGGAAATATAATTTAATATTCCAAATGAATACTGCACAGGAGCTATGTCATTGTCTCTCATAAATGTCACATATATGTGTGTCCTATCCCTACTGCAACTAGGTGATACAGTTGATAGCAAGTGTTGAGTTCAAATTAAGCCTCAGACACTTACTGACCATTGTGAGGATGAAATGAGGCAATCTTTGTAAAGGGATTCCCAAACTTTAAAGTGCTGTATAAATAGAATTATTATTATCATCATCATTGTCACCATATTAGGGACTAGTAAGGTCATGCTGTCTCTTGCTCCAACATTATCTTTGTGTGTCTGTCTCTTATCTTTTCCCCGTCTTTCTCAGTCTCCCTAGATTTCAGTAAGCCTTTTTTAATCACTTGCTGTGTTCTTGTCCCCTTGCTTGGCTCTGGGGATACAAAACAGTCTTCACTGCCTCCCTGTATCTCCTCCCCCTCCTCGCATGCTTCCCTCTCTGTCCTCTCCTTTCCGTTTCCCCTTATCTCCCTCCCTATGTGCTCCCTTCCCTTTATTATCTCTTGGTTCCTTCTCTCTGTGTCCATGGTGTCCCCCTGTGCACCCCTGTATTCGCCCTCCTTGGGTCCCCAAGTCACACCTGAATCCAGGAGGAGCTGATAATGGTAAAAGCTTCAGTTAACATGTTCAGCAATCCCTGGAACTCAATATCCTGGTATGCGAAGCGCTTGCCAAACACAAGAGAGCAGATGATGTTGGCCATGACTGAATGGAAAAGGAAGGTGGGGTCCAGAAGGGCCCCCGGACAAAGGAGAGATAAGAAAGGAGGGAATTTAGGGGAGAGGGAAGAAGCTCCTAGGTGTCTCCTCTCTGTCTCTTTGTTTTCTTTGGTAGCCCAGGATAATCTGTTTCTTTTGTCTCTGTGAAAATCCTCAGGGCCAGAGAAAATGATTAACAGAGGGAGCAAATTCTAAAACTCCAGGAAAGGGAAAGGACCATTCTTCCCACTTCTGGAGTCCATTGTGTGAAAGGAGTAGGAGAGAAAAGGACACCATCTGGGACTTGTCCTCTCTCCTTTCTTCTATTCTTTCCCATTCCAACTTTGGGAGGGGAGATGACAGAAGTCATAAGCAGTGAGCCTGACAAGGGACCTTGGAGCAGAACCTAGAGGGGAAGAGTATATCCTATACCACAGGCGATGTTGCCCAGAACTGGCTGAATGCCTGTAGCTACTATGAACCCTGTGGCTAGTGAACCAGGCAGAATTCCATAATCTCTACTTTTTCTGGATCTTTGAGCACAAGATGAGAGTGTAAAACGCTCTCTCCCCCATTCCTTTTCTATGAGCTTGCCATTATTCATGCTTTGGAAACAGCAACATCCACACTGGAGACATGGGAGAGAGTGGGTGTGGTGGGGAGGGTTGATATTGTCTTTTGCATTTCAAATACATGTTATTAATACATACATGCTCGCAAATACTAAGTGTCATTACCTATGAATGGTAAGGAAAGAGATCTGAGAAAGAGAAGTACTTACAAGGGGTGCAGATAATCAAGCCAGATATAAATAATGTTTCATATTCTAATAGTCAATTAATATATCATCCCAGGAATCAGAGAGAAACCGCAGGCGAAGCCCCATCTGGAGCATCAGCCTGCCGGAAGGGCACTGACTCTGCACTAAGCAGGGCAGAGAAGTGGCAGATCTGGAACAGCTCAGCAGAGTACTCCCTGGTGAGTAATAAAAATAACAACAACAATAGTCACCATTTCTATAGCACTTAGTATGTGCCAGGCATCGTGCTAAGCACTTTGCAAATATTATCTCATTTTATGCTCACGACAACCCTGGGAGGTCCATGCTATTAGTATCCCCATTTTACAGATGAGGAAACTGAGGCAGACAGAAGTTGGGTGGCTTCCCCAGGGTCACACAGCTAGGAAGTATCTGAGGTTAGATTGAACTCAGGTCTTTCTGAATCCAGGTTCAGCGCTCTAGCCACTGTGCACCTAGCGGCCTCAACACGTATGTTGAGTAAAATATGTGTTGCACTTTGACCTCATTCAAGTCCTTTGGCTGGATTTTTACCTATGTAAAATTGGCACGTATGAACCGATCCCCTGAATAATTGCTATTACAGCACAGTTGTTTACTTGCCTCATGTAGATGTCACATGTTGGGGGACTCTGAGAAAACCATTTTGAGTTTTCTTTTGTGCTTAATCTTCATGCTCTCCCGTTCCCTTTCTTCTCTTGTTCTGTGCCTGTCTGAGTCTTTACATTTCTCCCTTTTATTGTCTGTGTATCTGTCTCCCCTCTGCATGTCTGCATCTGTCTCTGCTGTCTCCTCTCCTCACCCTGGGATTTCTGGAGTTCCTCTACCAAGCATTGGGCTTCAGTCTTTCTGATATCTTCAACATTCTTCTTTCCCGTCCCCAAGTCCCTGAGGGTAGTAATTGAGAATCTGCAAAGTGTCTTCCAATGTTGTGGTCTACCACTGCAAAAGAATCCCGGGGGAAAGAGAAAGGAAGAGGGGATGGGAAAGAGGGAGGGAGCTAAGACCCTTGCCCACTCATATCATCAATATATCACATATTTAACCCTCAAGACCATGCCCTCAACATCCTCCCCCACATAACTCTTTTTGGATCTTACTATTCTTGCCCCGACATTCCTCACCCCCACAATTCTCATCCCCCATCCTGATGTTGCCTTCCACCCTCTTTCCCTAGGTCACTCTTCTCTGGCTTTCCCTCCCTTTTCTCCAATGTCCCTCCTCCACATACCTTATCCACTACATTATTCTTCCCTGACTCCCTATCACCCTCCTCCCCAATCTTCTCTCCCTAGCTCTTTCCTGCATCATTTCCCATAACTCATCTCCCCCAGGTCACTGATTCCCAAACTTTTCTGGCTTCCTCTTCTTCTATACCTCGAGTCCCATCCTGATGCTGGTCTTCACAATCCCACTGCCTTTCCTCACTGAACTCCTCCTGTCCTGATCTTCACCCTCTGCACTACCCACACACATATAGTTTCCCCACATCCTGCTCACCACATCCCTGGAAGACTGAATCAGATATGGCAAGGATCACGGCCACTGAACACCTTTGCATTCTTCACCACAGCTTCTTTCACAGCCTCTGGTCCGCATATGACAACCACCGGCCGGGTGCCCAGACAGACAGTGAACACATCCCCATACTTATCTCAAAACTGTGGGGCAGACCCACCCACTCTGTCATGCTCCTGACAGGTCCTGGATACCCCATGGTCTCAAAGCTCTGTCCACCTCTGTCCTGGGCCCCAAGGCATAGGTTTAAAACTGAGGTCTTAGATAATATGGTCTCTAATTTCTTTCTCAGATTAGCATCCTCTATTCTAAGCTCAGCTAGGTGGTGCAGTGGGTGGAGTACTGGGCTTGTGGTCAGGAAGACTCATCTTCCTAAGTTCAAATCCAGCCTCAACACTCACTAAATGACTGAGGCTGGACAAGTCACTTGACCCTGTTTGCCTCAGTTTCCTCATCTGTAAAATGAGGTGGAGAAGGAAATGGCGAACCACTATACTATCTTTGCCAAGAAAACCTCAAATGGTATCCCAAAGAGTCAGACAGGACTGAAAAGAACCGAACAACAAATTCTAAGGTCCTTTCCAGTTCTGACGTCCTTTGTTCTACACTCATGGAATCTTCGATATTTAGAGAGAAAGGGCTTTATTGATCATTCGGTGCAGACATGTAAAATTCTTGGCCCACTAGCCAAATGTGGCCTGAACCAGAGTAAAATGTAATTGGGAAATGTTTAATAAAATAAATGTACATTACAACATAGATAATGCTAAATTGAGATTTTCTAAGCTACTGTCCACCGTGCAAGGATCTGTGTCTATGTGACGCTGACACTGCTCATCAGTTCTAATCTCCTTATATTACAGATGAGAAAACTGAGGGCCAGAGATGCTAAGTGCTTTTCCCCAAATTACGCAGCTAGTAAGTCAAGTCCATAGGCATTGATTACCAACCTCCTATGATCCAGGCACTCTGTGTGCTAAGCGCTTGCAGTACTAGGAAAAGCAAAAGTAGTCCCAACCTTCAAGGAGCTCACATTCTAACAGAGAAAACAATGTGTCAACAACTCCATGTATGCAAGTTATATCCAGGGTAAATGAGATAATCTCAGAGGGAAGGCACTAGCAGTAGCAGGGACAGAGAAAGGATGGGATTTCAGCTAAGAAGAGAAAGAATCAGAATTTATTCCCGTGTTCTCAGACCTCAAATCCTCAAGCCTTTCTCCCTTTTCTTTTTCTTCTGTCTTCACCTGCTTCTATATCCAGCCAAGACCTCAGACCTTGCTCCTTTAGGTCATTGATGTAGGGCTAGAAGGGACCTTAGAAGTCACTTAATTCAACATCATCATTTTGCAGATGAAGAAACTGAAGCAAAAGAGTAAAGTGACTTGCCCAGGGTCACACAGCTATTAAGTGTCTGAGGCTAGATTTGAACTCATCTTGAAGATGAGTCTTCCTGACTCCAAGCCCAAGTGCTTTCTGCACTATGATGCCACCTATCTGCAGAAAGGACCTTAGAAGTTACTTAATTCAACATCATCATTTTATAGATGAGGTAACTGAGGTGAGGGATTTGAGTGATTTGCCCAAGGTTGTCCAGGTAATAGGTGGTAGGGCTGGGATTTGAACCGAGGTCTTCCAAACACCAAACCCAGTGCCCCTATGCACAACATCATACTCACACGTGCTTCCAGAGCTCCCCTTCTTTGAGGGCCTCTCCCCCTTTACCAGTAGTCTGACCTCCCACATCTCCCTCATTGATGAATAATTTCAGAGTACTTAATCCCAGGGGAGCAGACATCAGACCCAGATCTTCTCTTGGAAGGTATCCAGGGTTCTCCAGCACACTCCTCTCCCGAACCCCCTCCTCTTGAGGGATACCAAAGCACTGCTCTGACCCAGAGAGAAAATAGAGCAGGAAACTACATCACTGTAGGCAGCCCCAGCACAGCCCTGGCCCAGGGAGGTCCTACACCCACTCAGTTACCCAGACAAAAGGATGGCTCACCGCCAGGAAGACATGGCATGGCGGGCAATGTGTAGCAGGTTGCCTAGCAGAGGCAGAGGTGGGGGCCCTGGAGGGAGGTTGCCCTTCTGGGGTCTATGGACTAGGAGCAGAAGGAGCCCCAGGAAGACAGCCAAGAAGAAGAGGCTTGCAGCATCCATGGCTTGTCCTCTGATGGTCCAGTTGCCTCCTTCCCCTCCCTGCTGCCTGGCCTGGGCCTTTATCCCAGTGGAGAAAGGAGGCTCTACCACCCCCCACTCATAGCTAGGTAATTATCATGCCTAAAGGAGTGGCTCACCCCCTCCTAGCCTTCAAGCTGAGACAACGAACTATCATAGGACCAGATGACCCTTCCCTGGTCCCATGCCTGAGTAGGATGTTCCTTTTCCCCTTATGGGCCACCTGGCTCTGCCTGGCCCTTTGTCTCTTCCTGTCCCTCCTCTTCTCTTCCCAAGACAACAGTCAGAAGGAGGAGGCCTACAGGCCACAGCCTCTCTCAGTCAATCTGTTTCTATGTCAGTGTGTAGGCCCACTCCCACACCCGACCTACACTATGGCCTTACAGATCCCATGCTGATACAGTCATAATTGTCTGAGTATTTACTGGTGAGGTAGGATGGCTCCTAACTTTACCCAGATGCTAATTAGTGCAGGTGGAAGGTGACCTGACCTGTGGATCTGGAGGAGGACTGCGGACCCCTAGCTCAGACCTGAGCCAAACCCATGTGAGGCTGGGGATGTGGAAGGCCTCCCTTCCACCACTTCAGGCTTGAATTCAGCTGCCGTCCAAGGGCTGGATCCTTGGCGAGCAGCCAGGATGATACAGGTTTCCCAAATCCCTGTCCTATAAGTATCAATTAAGGAGCTGATGATACTTAGCTTGGAGAGGGGGAGACTGGGCAGGGTGGGGGTGGGATAGAGCAGGTGAGAGATGTCTTAGAGAATTGAAAGGCCCTCCCATGGAAAAAGCATTGGAGTGTTCCCTTTGGCCCAGAGAGCAGTGCTGGGAACAATGGGTGGAAAAGGTCCATTTAGGCATGATGTCAGGAAAAGCTTCCTAATAGTTAGAAGCACCCTAAGGTGAAATCAGCTGCTGAGAGGTTCCTCTTCTGTAGAAGTACTCAAGCAGGGCTCATTAACAACTCATTGGGTGTATATTAGTAGGAATTGGAGGAGAGGGGATGAATTGGACTATATGGCCCCTGAGGTCCCCTCCAGCTCTGACATTCTGTGACCTCTGACCTATGAACTGGCCTTGCCCTCAAGGAGACCCTGGTTGGACAGAGAGAAGTAATTGTTCAAGGGTTGAGGAGGTGGATATGATGGCCTCAATGACTGACATTCTGTGATCTGTGATCTGAGGGAAAAGACACAGTCCTTGGGGAACCCTCACTCTGGGTCTCTCTGAAACTGACCCTGAAGCTGCCACTCCCGCATATGGTGACAGCCATGTTCAGAGGCCATATATCCATAAAGTAGGCCGATGAGCAAAGTTTCAATGTTCAGGACAAGAACAGCAGTTGCTTCGTTGAGTGGATCTCCAACAATGTGAAAATGGCCATCCGTGACATCCCATCCTGGGGGCCTGAAAACGTCTACCGCTTTCATTGGTAACACTACTGCCATCCAAGAGCTATTTAAGCCCATTTCTGAGCAGTTTGCAGCCATGTTCTTTAGAAAGGCTTTCTTACATTGGTGTACTAGAGAAGGCATGGATGAAATGGAATTCATTGATGTGGAAAGCAACCTGAATGATTTGGTTTCTGAATATCAGCACTATCAGCATGCC